>NW_027185544.1:0-80721 GCF_040183065.1 Periplaneta americana | reverse complement strand
AAATGGTCATTTTCACCTGCCAAAACAGAAATTTCTCTACACAAGGAGAACGACGCGGCGCAGAGGGCCGTCCTTTTAACTGTAGCATCCCCGCATGTTCAGTAATAATCACCGCTAATATCGGGCAAATCCGCCGCACTTTTTTCCAGCCCTATTTTTCGGGTACCTAAAATATTTGAGCCTCTAATTCCGCAAATAATGGCGATAGCGAGGAACGGGACGGGGTCCTGTATTCCCCCTTGACTTACTTCTTACACGATAGCCTCAAAATGGCAATCGCGAACACAAACTGATTTTCGAGAAAAAAGGGAAGGGTTTAGACCACCCTTCCGCCGACATTCTAGCCGCCGTAGCTCCGCAGTACGTGCACTGAGGACAGAGCCGATGAGTGCGTTGAACAGAGCTCCTCGAACTCTATCTTCAGTGTAAAGGACAACTCTCTATCCCCGTGCGTTTGGACGGGAGAGGCCGGCAAAGTTTCAAAAAATGGACATTTTCACCTGCCAAAACAGAAATTTCTCTACACAAGGAGAACGACGCGGCGCAGAGGGCCGTCCTTTTAACTGTAGCATCCCCGCATGTTCAGTAATAATCACCGCTAATATCGGGCAAATCCGCCGCACTTTTTTCCAGCCCTATTTTTCGGGTACCTAAAATATTTGAGCCTCTAATTCCGCAAATAATGGCGATAGCGAGGAACGGGACGGGGTCCTGTATTCCCCCTTGACTTACTTCTTACACGATAGCCTCAAAATGGCAATCGCGAACACAAACTGATTTTCGAGAAAAAAAGGGGAAGGGTTTAGACCACCCTTCCGCCGACATTCTAGCCGCCGTAGCTCCGCAGTACGTGCACTGAGGACAGAGCCGATGAGTGCGTTGAATAGAGCTCCTCGAACTCTATCTTCAGTGTAAAGGACAACTCTCTATCCCCGTGCGTTTGGACGGGAGAGGCCGGCAAAGTTTCAAAAAATGGTCATTTTCACCTGCCAAAACAGAAATTTCTCTACACAAGGAGAACGACGCGGCGCAGAGGGCCGTCCTTTTAACTGTAGCATCCCCGCATGTTCAGTAATAATCACCGCTAATATCGGGCAAATCCGCCGCACTTTTTTCCAGCCCTATTTTTCGGGTACCTAAAATATTTGAGCCTCTAATTCCGCAAATAATGGCGATAGCGAGGAACGGGACGGGGTCCTGTATTCCCCCTTGACTTACTTCTTACACGATAGCCTCAAAATGGCAATCGCGAACACAAACTGATTTTCGAGAAAAAAAGGGGAAGGGTTTAGACCACCCTTCGCCGACATTCTAGCCGCCGTAGCTCCGCAGTACGTGCACTGAGGACAGAGCCGATGAGTGCGTTGAACAGAGCTCCTCGAACTCTATCTTCAGTGTAAAGGACAACTCTCTATCCCCGTGCGTTTCGACGGAGAGGCCGGCAAAGTTTCAAAAAATGGTCATTTTCACCTGCCAAAACAGAAATTTCTCTACACAAGGAGAACGACGCGGCGCAGAGGGCCGTCCTTTTAACTGTAGCATCCCCGCATGTTCAGTAATAATCACCGCTAATATCGGGCAAATCCGCCGCACTTTTTTCCAGCCCTATTTTTCGGGTACCTAAAATATTTGAGCCTCTAATTCCGCAAATAATGGCGATAGCGAGGAACGGGACGGGGTCCTGTATTCCCCCTTGACTTACTTCTTACACGATAGCCTCAAAATGGCAATCGCGAACACAAACTGATTTTCGAGAAAAAAAGGGGAAGGGTTTAGACCACCCTTCCGCCGACATTCTAGCCGCCGTAGCTCCGCAGTACGTGCACTGAGGACAGAGCCGATGAGTGCGTTGAATAGAGCTCCTCGAACTCTATCTTCAGTGTAAAGGACAACTCTCTATCCCCGTGCGTTTGGACGGGAGAGGCCGGCAAAGTTTCAAAAAATGGTCATTTTCACCTGCCAAAACAGAAATTTCTCTACACAAGGAGAACGACGCGGCGCAGAGGGCCGTCCTTTTAACTGTAGCATCCCCGCATGTTCAGTAATAATCACCGCTAATATCGGGCAAATCCGCCGCACTTTTTTCCAGCCCTATTTTTCGGGTACCTAAAATATTTGAGCCTCTAATTCCGCAAATAATGGCGATAGCGAGGAACGGGACGGGGTCCTGTATTCCCCCTTGACTTACTTCTTACACGATAGCCTCAAAATGGCAATCGCGAACACAAACTGATTTTCGAGAAAAAAAGGGGAAGGGTTTAGACCACCCTTCCGCCGACATTCTAGCCACCGTAGCTCCGCAGTACGTGCACTGAGGACAGAGCGATGAGTGCGTTGAATAGAGCTCCTCGAACTCTATATTCAGTGTAAAGGACAACTCTCTATCCCCGTGCGTTTGGACGGGAGAGGCCGGCAAAGTTTCAAAAAATGGTCATTTTGACCTGCCAAAACAGAAATTTCTCTACACAAGGAGAACGACGCGGCGCAGAGGGCCGTCCTTTTAACTGTAGCATCCCCGCATGTTCAGTAATAATCACCGCTAATATCGGGCAAATCCGCCGCACTTTTTTCCAGCCCTAGTTTTTCGGGTACCTAAAATATTTGAGCCTCTAATTCCGCAAATAATGGCGATAGCGAGGAACGGGACGGGGTCCTGTATTCCCCCTTGTCTTACTTCTTACACGATAGCCTCAAAATGGCAATCGCGAACACAAACTGATTTTCGAGAAAAAAAGGGGAAGGGTTTAGACCACCCTTCCGCCGACATTCTAGCCGCCGTAGCTCCGCCGTACGTGCACTGAGGACAGAGCCGATGAGTGCGTTGAACAGAGCTCCTCGAACTCTATCTTCAGTGTAAAGGACAACTCTCTATCCCCGTGCGTTTGGACGGGAGAGGCCGGCAAAGTTTAAAAAAATGGACATTTTCACCTGCCAAAACAGAAATTTCTCTACACAAGGAGAACGACGCGGCGCAGAGGGCCGTCCTTTTAACTGTAGCATCCCCGCATGTTCAGTAATAATCACCGCTAATATCGGGCAAATCCGCCGCACTTTTTTCCAGCCCTATTTTTCGGGTACCTAAAATATTTGAGCCTCTAATTCCGCAAATAATGGCGATAGCGAGGAACGGGACGGGGTCCTGTATTCCCCCTTGACTTACTTCTTACACGATAGCCTCAAAATGGCAATCGCGAACACAAACTGATTTTCGAGAAAAAAAGGGGAAGGGTTTAGACCACCCTTCCGCCGACATTCTAGCCGCCGTAGCTCCGCAGTACGTGCACTGAGGACAGAGCCGATGAGTGCGTTGAATAGAGCTCCTCGAACTCTATCTTCAGTGTAAAGGACAACTCTCTATCCCCGTGCGTTTGGACGGGAGAGGCCGGCAAATTTTCAAAAAATGGTCATTTTCACCTGCCAAAACAGAAATTTCTCTACACAAGGAGAACGACGCGGCGCAGAGGGCCGTCCTTTTAACTGTAGCATCCCCGCATGTTCAGTAATAATCACCGCTAATATCGGGCAAATCCGCCGCACTTTTTTCCAGCCCTATTTTTCGGGTACCTAAAATATTTGAGCCTCTAATTCCGCAAATAATGGCGATAGCGAGGAACGGGACGGGGTCCTGTATTCCCCCTTGACTTACTTCTTACACGATAGCCTCAAAATGGCAATCGCGAACACAAACTGATTTTCGAGAAAAAAAGGGGAAGGGTTTAGACCACCCTTCCGCCGACATTCTAGCCGCCGTAGCTCCGCAGTACGTGCACTGAGGACAGAGCCGATGAGTGCGTTGAACAGAGCTCCTCGAACTCTATCTTCAGTGTAAAGGACAACTCTCTATCCCCGTGCGTTTGACGGGAGAGGCCGGCAAAGTTTAAAAAATGGACATTTTCACCTGCCAAAACAGAAATTTCTCTACACAAGGAGAACGACGCGGCGCAGAGGGCCGTCCTTTTAACTGTAGCATCCCCGCATGTTCAGTAATAATCACCGCTAATATCGGGCAAATCCGCCGCACTTTTTTCCAGCCCTATTTTTCGGGTACCTAAAATATTTGAGCCTCTAATTCCGCAAATAATGGCGATAGCGAGGAACGGGACGGGGTCCTGTATTCCCCCTTGACTTACTTCTTACACGATAGCCTCAAAATGGCAATCGCGAACACAAACTGATTTTCGAGAAAAAAAGGGGAAGGGTTTAGACCACCCTTCCGCCGACATTCTAGCCGCCGTAGCTCCGCAGTACGTGCACTGAGGACAGAGCCGATGAGTGCGTTGAATAGAGCTCCTCGAACTCTATCTTCAGTGTAAAGGACAACTCTCTATCCCCGTGCGTTTGGACGGGAGAGGCCGGCAAAGTTTCAAAAAATGGTCATTTTCACCTGCCAAAACAGAAATTTCTCTACACAAGGAGAACGACGCGGCGCAGAGGGCCGTCCTTTTAACTGTAGCATCCCCGCATGTTCAGTAATAATCACCGCTAATATCGGGCAAATCCGCCGCACTTTTTTCCAGCCCTATTTTTCGGGTACCTAAAATATTTGAGCCTCTAATTCCGCAAATAATGGCGATAGCGAGGAACGGGACGGGGTCCTGTATTCCCCCTTGACTTACTTCTTACACGATAGCCTCAAAATGGCAATCGCGAACACAAACTGATTTTCGAGAAAAAAAGGGGAAGGGTTTAGACCACCCTTCCGCCGACATTCTAGCCGCCGTAGCTCCGCAGTACGTGCACTGAGGACAGAGCCGATGAGTGCGTTGAACAGAGCTCCTCGAACTCTATCTTCAGTGTAAAGGACAACTCTCTATCCCCGTGCGTTTCGACGGGAGAGGCCGGCAAAGTTTCAAAAAATGGACATTTTCACCTGCCAAAACAGAAATTTCTCTACACAAGGAGAACGACGCGGCGCAGAGGGCCGTCCTTTTAACTGTAGCATCCCCGCATGTTCAGTAATAATCACCGCTAATATCGGGCAAATCCGCCGCACTTTTTTCCAGCCCTATTTTTCGGGTACCTAAAATATTTGAGCCTCTAATTCCGCAAATAATGGCGATAGCGAGGAACGGGACGGGGTCCTGTATTCCCCCTTGACTTACTTCTTACACGATAGCCTCAAAATGGCAATCGCGAACACAAACTGATTTTCGAGAAAAAAAGGGGAAGGGTTTAGACCACCCTTCCGCCGACATTCTAGCCGCCGTAGCTCCGCAGTACGTGCACTGAGGACAGAGCCGATGAGTGCGTTGAATAGAGCTCCTCGAACTCTATCTTCAGTGTAAAGGACAACTCTCTATCCCCGTGCGTTTGGACGGGAGAGGCCGGCAAAGTTTCAAAAAATGGTCATTTTCACCTGCCAAAACAGAAATTTCTCTACACAAGGAGAACGACGCGGCGCAGAGGGCCGTCCTTTTAACTGTAGCATCCCCGCATGTTCAGTAATAATCACCGCTAATATCGGGCAAATCCGCCGCACTTTTTTCCAGCCCTATTTTTCGGGTACCTAAAATATTTGAGCCTCTAATTCCGCAAATAATGGCGATAGCGAGGAACGGGACGGGGTCCTGTATTCCCCCTTGACTTACTTCTTACACGATAGCCTCAAAATGGCAATCGCGAACACAAACTGATTTTCGAGAAAAAAAGGGGAAGGGTTTAGACCACCCTTCCGCCGACATTCTAGCCACCGTAGCTCCGCAGTACGTGCACTGAGGACAGAGCCGATGAGTGCGTTGAATAGAGCTCCTCGAACTCTATATTCAGTGTAAAGGACAACTCTCTATCCCCGTGCGTTTGGACGGGAGAGGCCGGCAAAGTTTCAAAAAATGGTCATTTTGACCTGCCAAAACAGAAATTTCTCTACACAAGGAGAACGACGCGGCGCAGAGGGCCGTCCTTTTAACTGTAGCATCCCCGCATGTTCAGTAATAATCACCGCTAATATCGGGCAAATCCGCCGCACTTTTTTCCAGCCCTATTTTTCGGGTACCTAAAATATTTGAGCCTCTAATTCCGCAAATAATGGCGATAGCGAGGAACGGGACGGGGTCCTGTATTCCCCCTTGTCTTACTTCTTACACGATAGCCTCAAAATGGCAATCGCGAACACAAACTGATTTTCGAGAAAAAAAGGGGAAGGGTTTAGACCACCCTTCCGCCGACATTCTAGCCGCCGTAGCTCCGCCGTACGTGCACTGAGGACAGAGCCGATGAGTGCGTTGAACAGAGCTCCTCGAACTCTATCTTCAGTGTAAAGGACAACTCTCTATCCCCGTGCGTTTGGACGGGAGAGGCCGGCAAAGTTTAAAAAAATGGACATTTTCACCTGCCAAAACAGAAATTTCTCTACACAAGGAGAACGACGCGGCGCAGAGGGCCGTCCTTTTAACTGTAGCATCCCCGCATGTTCAGTAATAATCACCGCTAATATCGGGCAAATCCGCCGCACTTTTTTCCAGCCCTATTTTTCGGGTACCTAAAATATTTGAGCCTCTAATTCCGCAAATAATGGCGATAGCGAGGAACGGGACGGGGTCCTGTATTCCCCCTTGACTTACTTCTTACACGATAGCCTCAAAATGGCAATCGCGAACACAAACTGATTTTCGAGAAAAAAAGGGGAAGGGTTTAGACCACCCTTCCGCGACATTCTAGCCGCCGTAGCTCCGCAGTACGTGCACTGAGGACAGAGCCGATGAGTGCGTTGAATAGAGCTCCTCGAACTCTATCTTCAGTGTAAAGGACAACTCTCTATCCCCGTGCGTTTGGACGGGAGAGGCCGGCAAATTTTCAAAAAATGGTCATTTTCACCTGCCAAAACAGAAATTTCTCTACACAAGGAGAACGACGCGGCGCAGAGGGCCGTCCTTTTAACTGTAGCATCCCCGCATGTTCAGTAATAATCACCGCTAATATCGGGCAAATCCGCCGCACTTTTTTCCAGCCCTATTTTTCGGGTACCTAAAATATTGAGCCTCTAATTCCGCAAATAATGGCGATAGCGAGGAACGGGACGGGGTCCTGTATTCCCCCTTGACTTACTTCTTACACGATAGCCTCAAAATGGCAATCGCGAACACAAACTGATTTTCGAGAAAAAAAGGGGAAGGGTTTAGACCACCCTTCCGCCGACATTCTAGCCGCCGTAGCTCCGCAGTACGTGCACTGAGGACAGAGCCGATGAGTGCGTTGAACAGAGCTCCTCGAACTCTATCTTCAGTGTAAAGGACAACTCTCTATCCCCGTGCGTTTCGACGGGAGAGGCCGGCAAAGTTTCAAAAAATGGACATTTTCACCTGCCAAAACAGAAATTTCTCTACACAAGGAGAACGACGCGGCGCAGAGGGCCGTCCTTTTAACTGTAGCATCCCCGCATGTTCAGTAATAGTCACCGCTAATATCGGGCAAATCCGCCGCACTTTTTTCCAGCCCTATTTTTCGGGTACCTAAAATATTTGAGCCTCTAATTCCGCAAATAATGGCGATAGCGAGGAACGGGACGGGGTCCTGTATTCCCCCTTGACTTACTTCTTACACGATAGCCTCAAAATGGCAATCGCGAACACAAACTGATTTTCGAGAAAAAAAGGGGAAGGGTTTAGACCACCCTTCCGCCGACATTCTAGCCGCCGTAGCTCCGCAGTACGTGCACTGAGGACAGAGCCGATGAGTGCGTTGAATAGAGCTCCTCGAACTCTATCTTCAGTGTAAAGGACAACTCTCTATCCCCGTGCGTTTGGACGGGAGAGGCCGGCAAAGTTTCAAAAAATGGTCATTTTCACCTGCCAAAACAGAAATTTCTCTACACAAGGAGAACGACGCGGCGCAGAGGGCCGTCCTTTTAACTGTAGCATCCCCGCATGTTCAGTAATAATCACCGCTAATATCGGGCAAATCCGCCGCACTTTTTTCCAGCCCTATTTTTCGGGTACCTAAAATATTTGAGCCTCTAATTCCGCAAATAATGGCGATAGCGAGGAACGGGACGGGGTCCTGTATTCCCCCTTGACTTACTTCTTACACGATAGCCTCAAAATGGCAATCGCGAACACAAACTGATTTTCGAGAAAAAAAGGGGAAGGGTTTAGACCACCCTTCCGCCGACATTCTAGCCACCGTAGCTCCGCAGTACGTGCACTGAGGACAGAGCCGATGAGTGCGTTGAATAGAGCTCCTCGAACTCTATATTCAGTGTAAAGGACAACTCTCTATCCCCGTGCGTTTGGACGGGAGAGGCCGGCAAAGTTTCAAAAAATGGTCATTTTGACCTGCCAAAACAGAAATTTCTCTACACAAGGAGAACGACGCGGCGCAGAGGGCCGTCCTTTTAACTGTAGCATCCCCGCATGTTCAGTAATAATCACCGCTAATATCGGGCAAATCCGCCGCACTTTTTTCCAGCCCTATTTTTCGGGTACCTAAAATATTTGAGCCTCTAATTCCGCAAATAATGGCGATAGCGAGGAACGGGACGGGGTCCTGTATTCCCCCTTGTCTTACTTCTTACACGATAGCCTCAAAATGGCAATCGCGAACACAAACTGATTTTCGAGAAAAAAAGGGGAAGGGTTTAGACCACCCTTCCGCCGACATTCTAGCCGCCGTAGCTCCGCAGTACGTGCACTGAGGACAGAGCCGATGAGTGCGTTGAACAGAGCTCCTCGAACTCTATCTTCAGTGTAAAGGACAACTCTCTATCCCCGTGCGTTTGGACGGGAGAGGCCGGCAAAGTTTCAAAAAATGGACATTTTCACCTGCCAAAACAGAAATTTCTCTACACAAGGAGAACGACGCGGCGCAGAGGGCCGTCCTTTTAACTGTAGCATCCCCGCATGTTCAGTAATAATCACCGCTAATATCGGGCAAATCCGCCGCACTTTTTTCCAGCCCTATTTTTCGGGTACCTAAAATATTTGAGCTCTAATTCCGCAAATAATGGCGATAGCGAGGAACGGGACGGGGTCCTGTATTCCCCCTTGACTTACTTCTTACACGATAGCCTCAAAATGGCAATCGCGAACACAAACTGATTTTCGAGAAAAAAAGGGGAAGGGTTTAGACCACCCTTCCGCCGACATTCTAGCCGCCGTAGCTCCGCAGTACGTGCACTGAGGACAGAGCCGATGAGTGCGTTGAACAGAGCTCCTCGAACTCTATCTTCAGTGTAAAGGACAACTCTCTATCCCCGTGCGTTTGGACGGGAGAGGCCGGCAAAGTTTCAAAAAATGGTCATTTTCACCTGCCAAAACAGAAATTTCTCTACACAAGGAGAACGACGCGGCGCAGAGGGCCGTCCTTTTAACTGTAGCATCCCCGCATGTTCAGTAATAATCACCGCTAATATCGGGCAAATCCGCCGCACTTTTTTCCAGCCCTATTTTTCGGGTACCTAAAATATTTGAGCCTCTAATTCCGCAAATAATGGCGATAGCGAGGAACGGGACGGGGTCCTGTATTCCCCCTTGACTTACTTCTTACACGATAGCCTCAAAATGGCAATCGCGAACACAAACTGATTTTCGAGAAAAAAAGGGGAAGGGTTTAGACCACCCTTCCGCCGACATTCTAGCCGCCGTAGCTCCGCAGTACGTGCACTGAGGACAGAGCCGATGAGTGCGTTGAATAGAGCTCCTCGAACTCTATCTTCAGTGTAAAGGACAACTCTCTATCCCCGTGCGTTTGGACGGGAGAGGCCGGCAAAGTTTCAAAAAATGGTCATTTTCACCTGCCAAAACAGAAATTTCTCTACACAAGGAGAACGACGCGGCGCAGAGGGCCGTCCTTTTAACTGTAGCATCCCCGCATGTTCAGTAATAATCACCGCTAATATCGGGCAAATCCGCCGCACTTTTTTCCAGCCCTATTTTTCGGGTACCTAAAATATTTGAGCCTCTAATTCCGCAAATAATGGCGATAGCGAGGAACGGGACGGGGTCCTGTATTCCCCCTTGACTTACTTCTTACACGATAGCCTCAAAATGGCAATCGCGAACACAAACTGATTTTCGAGAAAAAAAGGGGAAGGGTTTAGACCACCCTTCCGCCGACATTCTAGCCGCCGTAGCTCCGCAGTACGTGCACTGAGGACAGAGCCGATGAGTGCGTTGAATAGAGCTCCTCGAACTCTATCTTCAGTGTAAAGGACAACTCTCTATCCCCGTGCGTTTGGACGGGAGAGGCCGGCAAAGTTTCAAAAAATGGTCATTTTCACCTGCCAAAACAGAAATTTCTCTACACAAGGAGAACGACGCGGCGCAGAGGGCCCGTCCTTTTAACTGTAGCATCCCCGCATGTTCAGTAATAATCACCGCTAATATCGGGCAAATCCGCCGCACTTTTTTCCAGCCCTATTTTTCGGGTACCTAAAATATTTGAGCCTCTAATTCCGCAAATAATGGCGATAGCGAGGAACGGGACGGGGTCCTGTATTCCCCCTTGACTTACTTCTTACACGATAGCCTCAAAATGGCAATCGCGAACACAAACTGATTTTCGAGAAAAAAAGGGGAAGGGTTTAGACCACCCTTCCGCCGACATTCTAGCCGCCGTAGCTCCGCAGTACGTGCACTGAGGACAGAGCCGATGAGTGCGTTGAACAGAGCTCCTCGAACTCTATCTTCAGTGTAAAGGACAACTCTCTATCCCCGTGCGTTTGACGGGAGAGGCCGGCAAAGTTTCAAAAAATGGACATTTTCACCTGCCAAAACAGAAATTTCTCTACACAAGGAGAACGACGCGGCGCAGAGGGCCGTCCTTTTAACTGTAGCATCCCCGCATGTTCAGTAATAATCACCGCTAATATCGGGCAAATCCGCCGCACTTTTTTCCAGCCCTATTTTTCGGGTACCTAAAATATTTGAGCCTCTAATTCCGCAAATAATGGCGATAGCGAGGAACGGGACGGGGTCCTGTATTCCCCCTTGACTTACTTCTTACACGATAGCCTCAAAATGGCAATCGCGAACACAAACTGATTTTCGAGAAAAAAAGGGGAAGGGTTTTAGACCACCCTTCCGCCGACATTCTAGCCGCCGTAGCTCCGCAGTACGTGCACTGAGGACAGAGCCGATGAGTGCGTTGAATAGAGCTCCTCGAACTCTATCTTCAGTGTAAAGGACAACTCTCTATCCCCGTGCGTTTGGACGGGAGAGGCCGGCAAAGTTTCAAAAAATGGTCATTTTCACCTGCCAAAACAGAAATTTCTCTACACAAGGAGAACGACGCGGCGCAGAGGGCCGTCCTTTTAACTGTAGCATCCCCGCATGTTCAGTAATAATCACCGCTAATATCGGGCAAATCCGCCGCACTTTTTTCCAGCCCTATTTTTCGGGTACCTAAAATATTTGAGCCTCTAATTCCGCAAATAATGGCGATAGCGAGGAACGGGACGGGGTCCTGTATTCCCCCTTGACTTACTTCTTACACGATAGCCTCAAAATGGCAATCGCGAACACAAACTGATTTTCGAGAAAAAAAGGGGAAGGGTTTAGACCACCCTTCCGCCGACATTCTAGCCGCCGTAGCTCCGCAGTACGTGCACTGAGGACAGAGCCGATGAGTGCGTTGAACAGAGCTCCTCGAACTCTATCTTCAGTGTAAAGGACAACTCTCTATCCCCGTGCGTTTGGACGGGAGAGGCCGGCAAAGTTTAAAAAAAATGGACATTTTCACCTGCCAAAACAGAAATTTCTCTACACAAGGAGAACGACGCGGCGCAGAGGGCCGTCCTTTTAACTGTAGCATCCCCGCATGTTCAGTAATAATCACCGCTAATATCGGGCAAATCCGCCGCACTTTTTTCCAGCCCTATTTTTCGGGTACCTAAAATATTTGAGCCTCTAATTCCGCAAATAATGGCGATAGCGAGGAACGGGACGGGGTCCTGTATTCCCCCTTGACTTACTTCTTACACGATAGCCTCAAAATGGCAATCGCGAACACAAACTGATTTTCGAGAAAAAAAGGGGAAGGGTTTAGACCACCCTTCCGCCGACATTCTAGCCGCCGTAGCTCCGCAGTACGTGCACTGAGGACAGAGCCGATGAGTGCGTTGAATAGAGCTCCTCGAACTCTATCTTCAGTGTAAAGGACAACTCTCTATCCCCGTGCGTTTGGACGGGAGAGGCCGGCAAAGTTTCAAAAAATGGTCATTTTCACCTGCCAAAACAGAAATTTCTCTACACAAGGAGAACGACGCGGCGCAGAGGGCCGTCCTTTTAACTGTAGCATCCCCGCATGTTCAGTAATAATCACCGCTAATATCGGGCAAATCCGCCGCACTTTTTTCCAGCCCTATTTTTCGGGTACCTAAAATATTTGAGCCTCTAATTCCGCAAATAATGGCGATAGCGAGGAACGGGACGGGGTCCTGTATTCCCCCTTGACTTACTTCTTACACGATAGCCTCAAAATGGCAATCGCGAACACAAACTGATTTTCGAGAAAAAAAGGGGAAGGGTTTAGACCACCCTTCCGCCGACATTCTAGCCGCCGTAGCTCCGCAGTACGTGCACTGAGGACAGAGCCGATGAGTGCGTTGAACAGAGCTCCTCGAACTCTATCTTCAGTGTAAAGGACAACTCTCTATCCCCGTGCGTTTCGACGGGAGAGGCCGGCAAAGTTTCAAAAAATGGACATTTTCACCTGCCAAAACAGAAATTTCTCTACACAAGGAGAACGACGCGGCGCAGAGGGCCGTCCTTTTAACTGTAGCATCCCCGCATGTTCAGTAATAATCACCGCTAATATCGGGCAAATCCGCCGCACTTTTTTCCAGCCCTATTTTTCGGGTACCTAAAATATTTGAGCCTCTAATTCCGCAAATAATGGCGATAGCGAGGAACGGGACGGGGTCCTGTATTCCCCCTTGACTTACTTCTTACACGATAGCCTCAAAATGGCAATCGCGAACACAAACTGATTTTCGAGAAAAAAAGGGGAAGGGTTTAGACCACCCTTCCGCCGACATTCTAGCCGCCGTAGCTCCGCAGTACGTGCACTGAGGACAGAGCCGATGAGTGCGTTGAATAGAGCTCCTCGAACTCTATCTTCAGTGTAAAGGACAACTCTCTATCCCCGTGCGTTTGGACGGGAGAGGCCGGCAAAGTTTCAAAAAATGGTCATTTTCACCTGCCAAAACAGAAATTTCTCTACACAAGGAGAACGACGCGGCGCAGAGGGCCGTCCTTTTAACTGTAGCATCCCCGCATGTTCAGTAATAATCACCGCTAATATCGGGCAAATCCGCCGCACTTTTTTCCAGCCCTATTTTTCGGGTACCTAAAATATTTGAGCCTCTAATTCCGCAAATAATGGCGATAGCGAGGAACGGGACGGGGTCCTGTATTCCCCCTTGACTTACTTCTTACACGATAGCCTCAAAATGGCAATCGCGAACACAAACTGATTTTCGAGAAAAAAAGGGGAAGGGTTTAGACCACCCTTCCGCCGACATTCTAGCCACCGTAGCTCCGCAGTACGTGCACTGAGGACAGAGCCGATGAGTGCGTTGAATAGAGCTCCTCGAACTCTATATTCAGTGTAAAGGACAACTCTCTATCCCCGTGCGTTTGGACGGGAGAGGCCGGCAAAGTTTCAAAAAATGGTCATTTTGACCTGCCAAAACAGAAATTTCTCTACACAAGGAGAACGACGCGGCGCAGAGGGCCGTCCTTTTAACTGTAGCATCCCCGCATGTTCAGTAATAATCACCGCTAATATCGGGCAAATCCGCCGCACTTTTTTCCAGCCCTATTTTTCGGGTACCTAAAATATTTGAGCCTCTAATTCCGCAAATAATGGCGATAGCGAGGAACGGGACGGGGTCCTGTATTCCCCCTTGTCTTACTTCTTACACGATAGCCTCAAAATGGCAATCGCGAACACAAACTGATTTTCGAGAAAAAAAGGGGAAGGGTTTAGACCACCCTTCCGCCGACATTCTAGCCGCCGTAGCTCCGCCGTACGTGCACTGAGGACAGAGCCGATGAGTGCGTTGAACAGAGCTCCTCGAACTCTATCTTCAGTGTAAAGGACAACTCTCTATCCCCGTGCGTTTGGACGGGAGAGGCCGGCAAAGTTTAAAAAAATGGACATTTTCACCTGCCAAAACAGAAATTTCTCTACACAAGGAGAACGACGCGGCGCAGAGGGCCGTCCTTTTAACTGTAGCATCCCCGCATGTTCAGTAATAATCACCGCTAATATCGGGCAAATCCGCCGCACTTTTTTCCAGCCCTATTTTTCGGGTACCTAAAATATTTGAGCCTCTAATTCCGCAAATAATGGCGATAGCGAGGAACGGGACGGGGTCCTGTATTCCCCCTTGACTTACTTCTTACACGATAGCCTCAAAATGGCAATCGCGAACACAAACTGATTTTCGAGAAAAAAAGGGGAAGGGTTTAGACCACCCTTCCGCCGACATTCTAGCCGCCGTAGCTCCGCAGTACGTGCACTGAGGACAGAGCCGATGAGTGCGTTGAATAGAGCTCCTCGAACTCTATCTTCAGTGTAAAGGACAACTCTCTATCCCCGTGCGTTTGGACGGGAGAGGCCGGCAAAGTTTCAAAAAATGGTCATTTTCACCTGCCAAAACAGAAATTTCTCTACACAAGGAGAACGACGCGGCGCAGAGGGCCGTCCTTTTAACTGTAGCATCCCCGCATGTTCAGTAATAATCACCGCTAATATCGGGCAAATCCGCCGCACTTTTTTCCAGCCCTATTTTTCGGGTACCTAAAATATTTGAGCCTCTAATTCCGCAAATAATGGCGATAGCGAGGAACGGGACGGGGTCCTGTATTCCCCCTTGACTTACTTCTTACACGATAGCCTCAAAATGGCAATCGCGAACACAAACTGATTTTCGAGAAAAAAAGGGGAAGGGTTTAGACCACCCTTCCGCCGACATTCTAGCCGCCGTAGCTCCGCAGTACGTGCACTGAGGACAGAGCCGATGAGTGCGTTGAACAGAGCTCCTCGAACTCTATCTTCAGTGTAAAGGACAACTCTCTATCCCCGTGCGTTTCGACGGGAGAGGCCGGCAAAGTTTCAAAAAATGGACATTTTCACCTGCCAAAACAGAAATTTCTCTACACAAGGAGAACGACGCGGCGCAGAGGGCCGTCCTTTTAACTGTAGCATCCCCGCATGTTCAGTAATAGTCACCGCTAATATCGGGCAAATCCGCCGCACTTTTTTCCAGCCCTATTTTTCGGGTACCTAAAATATTTGAGCCTCTAATTCCGCAAATAATGGCGATAGCGAGGAACGGGACGGGGTCCTGTATTCCCCCTTGACTTACTTCTTACACGATAGCCTCAAAATGGCAATCGCGAACACAAACTGATTTTCGAGAAAAAAAGGGGAAGGGTTTAGACCACCCTTCCGC
This sequence comes from Periplaneta americana, assembly GCF_040183065.1. Taxonomy (NCBI): domain Eukaryota; kingdom Metazoa; phylum Arthropoda; class Insecta; order Blattodea; family Blattidae; genus Periplaneta; species Periplaneta americana. Next base: position 65,327 of record NW_027185544.1, on the reverse strand, counting down.
CGACATTCTAGCCGCCGTAGCTCCGCAGTACGTGCACTGAGGACAGAGCCGATGAGTGCGTTGAATAGAGCTCCTCGAACTCTATCTTCAGTGTAAAGGACAACTCTCTATCCCCGTGCGTTTGGACGGGAGAGGCCGGCAAAGTTTCAAAAAATGGTCATTTTCACCTGCCAAAACAGAAATTTCTCTACACAAGGAGAACGACGCGGCGCAGAGGGCCGTCCTTTTAACTGTAGCATCCCCGCATGTTCAGTAATAATCACCGCTAATATCGGGCAAATCCGCCGCACTTTTTTCCAGCCCTATTTTTCGGGTACCTAAAATATTTGAGCCTCTAATTCCGCAAATAATGGCGATAGCGAGGAACGGGACGGGGTCCTGTATTCCCCCTTGACTTACTTCTTACACGATAGCCTCAAAATGGCAATCGCGAACACAAACTGATTTTCGAGAAAAAAAGGGGAAGGGTTTAGACCACCCTTCCGCCGAAATTCTAGCCACCGTAGCTCCGCAGTACGTGCACTGAGGACAGAGCCGATGAGTGCGTTGAATAGAGCTCCTCGAACTCTATATTCAGTGTAAAGGACAACTCTCTATCCCCGTGCGTTTGGACGGGAGAGGCCGGCAAAGTTTCAAAAAATGGTCATTTTGACCTGCCAAAACAGAAATTTCTCTACACAAGGAGAACGACGCGGCGCAGAGGGCCGTCCTTTTAACTGTAGCATCCCCGCATGTTCAGTAATAATCACCGCTAATATCGGGCAAATCCGCCGCACTTTTTTCCAGCCCTATTTTTCGGGTACCTAAAATATTTGAGCCTCTAATTCCGCAAATAATGGCGATAGCGAGGAACGGGACGGGGTCCTGTATTCCCCCTTGTCTTACTTCTTACACGATAGCCTCAAAATGGCAATCGCGAACACAAACTGATTTTCGAGAAAAAAAGGGGAAGGGTTTAGACCACCCTTCCGCCGACATTCTAGCCGCCGTAGCTCCGCCGTACGTGCACTGAGGACAGAGCCGATGAGTGCGTTGAACAGAGCTCCTCGAACTCTATCTTCAGTGTAAAGGACAACTCTCTATCCCCGTGCGTTTGGACGGGAGAGGCCGGCAAAGTTTCAAAAAATGGACATTTTCACCTGCCAAAACAGAAATTTCTCTACACAAGGAGAACGACGCGGCGCAGAGGGCCGTCCTTTTAACTGTAGCATCCCCGCATGTTCAGTAATAATCACCGCTAATATCGGGCAAATCCGCCGCACTTTTTTCCAGCCCTATTTTTCGGGTACCTAAAATATTTGAGCCTCTAATTCCGCAAATAATGGCGATAGCGAGGAACGGGACGGGGTCCTGTATTCCCCCTTGACTTACTTCTTACACGATAGCCTCAAAATGGCAATCGCGAACACAAACTGATTTTCGAGAAAAAAAGGGGAAGGGTTTAGACCACCCTTCCGCCGACATTCTAGCCGCCGTAGCTCCGCAGTACGTGCACTGAGGACAGAGCCGATGAGTGCGTTGAATAGAGCTCCTCGAACTCTATCTTCAGTGTAAAGGACAACTCTCTATCCCCGTGCGTTTGGACGGGAGAGGCCGGCAAAGTTTCAAAAAATGGTCATTTTCACCTGCCAAAACAGAAATTTCTCTACACAAGGAGAACGACGCGGCGCAGAGGGCCGTCCTTTTAACTGTAGCATCCCCGCATGTTCAGTAATAATCACCGCTAATATCGGGCAAATCCGCCGCACTTTTTTCCAGCCCTATTTTTCGGGTACCTAAAATATTTGAGCCTCTAATTCCGCAAATAATGGCGATAGCGAGGAACGGGACGGGGTCCTGTATTCCCCCTTGACTTACTTCTTACACGATAGCCTCAAAATGGCAATCGCGAACACAAACTGATTTTCGAGAAAAAAAGGGGAAGGGTTTAGACCACCTTTCCGCCGACATTCTAGCCGCCGTAGCTCCGCAGTACGTGCACTGAGGACAGAGCCGATGAGTGCGTTGAACAGAGCTCCTCGAACTCTATCTTCAGTGTAAAGGACAACTCTCTATCCCCGTGCGTTTGGACGGGAGAGGCCGGCAAAGTTTCAAAAAATGGAAATTTCCACCTGCCAAAACAGAAATTTCTCTACACAAGGAGAACGACGCGGCGCAGAGGGCCGTCCTTTTAACTGTAGCATCCCCGCATGTTCAGTAATAATCACCGCTAATATCGGGCAAATCCGCCGCACTTTTTTCCAGCCCTATTTTTCGGGTACCTAAAATATTTGAGCCTCTAATTCCGCAAATAATGGCGATAGCGAGGAACGGGACGGGGTCCTGTATTCCCCCTTGACTTACTTCTTACACGATAGCCTCAAAATGGCAATCGCGAACACAAACTGATTTTCGAGAAAAAAAGGGGAAGGGTTTAGACCACCCTTCCGCCGACATTCTAGCCGCCGTAGCTCCGCAGTACGTGCACTGAGGACAGAGCCGATGAGTGCGTTGAACAGAGCTCCTCGAACTCTATCTTCAGTGTAAAGGACAACTCTCTATCCCCGTGCGTTTGGACGGGAGAGGCCGGCAAAGTTTAAAAAAATGGACATTTTCACCTGCCAAAACAGAAATTTCTCTACACAAGGAGAACGACGCGGCGCAGAGGGCCGTCCTTTTAACTGTAGCATCCCCGCATGTTCAGTAATAATCACCGCTAATATCGGGCAAATCCGCCGCACTTTTTTCCAGCCCTATTTTTCGGGTACCTAAAATATTTGAGCCTCTAATTCCGCAAATAATGGCGATAGCGAGGAACGGGACGGGGTCCTGTATTCCCCCTTGACTTACTTCTTACACGATAGCCTCAAAATGGCAATCGCGAACACAAACTGATTTTCGAGAAAAAAAGGGGAAGGGTTTAGACCACCCTTCCGCCGACATTCTAGCCACCGTAGCTCCGCAGTACGTGCACTGAGGACAGAGCCGATGAGTGCGTTGAATAGAGCTCCTCGAACTCTATATTCAGTGTAAAGGACAACTCTCTATCCCCGTGCGTTTGGACGGGAGAGGCCGGCAAAGTTTCAAAAAATGGTCATTTTGACCTGCCAAAACAGAAATTTCTCTACACAAGGAGAACGACGCGGCGCAGAGGGCCGTCCTTTTAACTGTAGCATCCCCGCATGTTCAGTAATAATCACCGCTAATATCGGGCAAATCCGCCGCACTTTTTTCCAGCCCTATTTTTCGGGTACCTAAAATATTTGAGCCTCTAATTCCGCAAATAATGGCGATAGCGAGGAACGGGACGGGGTCCTGTATTCCCCCTTGTCTTACTTCTTACACGATAGCCTCAAAATGGCAATCGCGAACACAAACTGATTTTCGAGAAAAAAAGGGGAAGGGTTTAGACCACCCTTCCGCCGACATTCTAGCCGCCGTAGCTCCGCCGTACGTGCACTGAGGACAGAGCCGATGAGTGCGTTGAACAGAGCTCCTCGAACTCTATCTTCAGTGTAAAGGACAACTCTCTATCCCCGTGCGTTTGGACGGGAGAGGCCGGCAAAGTTTCAAAAAATGGACATTTTCACCTGCCAAAACAGAAATTTCTCTACACAAGGAGAACGACGCGGCGCAGAGGGCCGTCCTTTTAACTGTAGCATCCCCGCATGTTCAGTAATAATCACCGCTAATATCGGGCAAATCCGCCGCACTTTTTTCCAGCCCTATTTTTCGGGTACCTAAAATATTTGAGCCTCTAATTCCGCAAATAATGGCGATAGCGAGGAACGGGACGGGGTCCTGTATTCCCCCTTGACTTACTTCTTACACGATAGCCTCAAAATGGCAATCGCGAACACAAACTGATTTTCGAGAAAAAAAGGGGAAGGGTTTAGACCACCCTTCCGCCGACATTCTAGCCGCCGTAGCTCCGCAGTACGTGCACTGAGGACAGAGCCGATGAGTGCGTTGAATAGAGCTCCTCGAACTCTATCTTCAGTGTAAAGGACAACTCTCTATCCCCGTGCGTTTGGACGGGAGAGGCCGGCAAAGTTTCAAAAAATGGTCATTTTCACCTGCCAAAACAGAAATTTCTCTACACAAGGAGAACGACGCGGCGCAGAGGGCCGTCCTTTTAACTGTAGCATCCCCGCATGTTCAGTAATAATCACCGCTAATATCGGGCAAATCCGCCGCACTTTTTTCCAGCCCTATTTTTCGGGTACCTAAAATATTTGAGCCTCTAATTCCGCAAATAATGGCGATAGCGAGGAACGGGACGGGGTCCTGTATTCCCCCTTGACTTACTTCTTACACGATAGCCTCAAAATGGCAATCGCGAACACAAACTGATTTTCGAGAAAAAAAGGGGAAGGGTTTAGACCACCTTTCCGCCGACATTCTAGCCGCCGTAGCTCCGCAGTACGTGCACTGAGGACAGAGCCGATGAGTGCGTTGAACAGAGCTCCTCGAACTCTATCTTCAGTGTAAAGGACAACTCTCTATCCCCGTGCGTTTGGACGGGAGAGGCCGGCAAAGTTTCAAAAAATGGAAATTTCCACCTGCCAAAACAGAAATTTCTCTACACAAGGAGAACGACGCGGCGCAGAGGGCCGTCCTTTTAACTGTAGCATCCCCGCATGTTCAGTAATAATCACCGCTAATATCGGGCAAATCCGCCGCACTTTTTTCCAGCCCTATTTTTCGGGTACCTAAAATATTTGAGCCTCTAATTCCGCAAATAATGGCGATAGCGAGGAACGGGACGGGGTCCTGTATTCCCCCTTGACTTACTTCTTACACGATAGCCTCAAAATGGCAATCGCGAACACAAACTGATTTTCGAGAAAAAAAGGGGAAGGGTTTAGACCACCCTTCCGCCGACATTCTAGCCGCCGTAGCTCCGCAGTACGTGCACTGAGGACAGAGCCGATGAGTGCGTTGAACAGAGCTCCTCGAACTCTATCTTCAGTGTAAAGGACAACTCTCTATCCCCGTGCGTTTGGACGGGAGAGGCCGGCAAAGTTTAAAAAAATGGACATTTTCACCTGCCAAAACAGAAATTTCTCTACACAAGGAGAACGACGCGGCGCAGAGGGCCGTCCTTTTAACTGTAGCATCCCCGCATGTTCAGTAATAATCACCGCTAATATCGGGCAAATCCGCCGCACTTTTTTCCAGCCCTATTTTTCGGGTACCTAAAATATTTGAGCCTCTAATTCCGCAAATAATGGCGATAGCGAGGAACGGGACGGGGTCCTGTATTCCCCCTTGACTTACTTCTTACACGATAGCCTCAAAATGGCAATCGCGAACACAAACTGATTTTCGAGAAAAAAAGGGGAAGGGTTTAGACCACCCTTCCGCCGACATTCTAGCCGCCGTAGCTCCGCAGTACGTGCACTGAGGACAGAGCCGATGAGTGCGTTGAATAGAGCTCCTCGAACTCTATCTTCAGTGTAAAGGACAACTCTCTATCCCCGTGCGTTTGGACGGGAGAGGCCGGCAAAGTTTCAAAAAATGGTCATTTTCACCTGCCAAAACAGAAATTTCTCTACACAAGGAGAACGACGCGGCGCAGAGGGCCGTCCTTTTAACTGTAGCATCCCCGCATGTTCAGTAATAATCACCGCTAATATCGGGCAAATCCGCCGCACTTTTTTCCAGCCCTATTTTTCGGGTACCTAAAATATTTGAGCCTCTAATTCCGCAAATAATGGCGATAGCGAGGAACGGGACGGGGTCCTGTATTCCCCCTTGACTTACTTCTTACACGATAGCCTCAAAATGGCAATCGCGAACACAAACTGATTTTCGAGAAAAAAAGGGGAAGGGTTTAGACCACCCTTCCGCCGACATTCTAGCCGCCGTAGCTCCGCAGTACGTGCACTGAGGACAGAGCCGATGAGTGCGTTGAACAGAGCTCCTCGAACTCTATCTTCAGTGTAAAGGACAACTCTCTATCCCCGTGCGTTTCGACGGGAGAGGCCGGCAAAGTTTCAAAAAATGGACATTTTCACCTGCCAAAACAGAAATTTCTCTACACAAGGAGAACGACGCGGCGCAGAGGGCCGTCCTTTTAACTGTAGCATCCCCGCATGTTCAGTAATAATCACCGCTAATATCGGGCAAATCCGCCGCACTTTTTTCCAGCCCTATTTTTCGGGTACCTAAAATATTTGAGCCTCTAATTCCGCAAATAATGGCGATAGCGAGGAACGGGACGGGGTCCTGTATTCCCCCTTGACTTACTTCTTACACGATAGCCTCAAAATGGCAATCGCGAACACAAACTGATTTTCGAGAAAAAAAAGGGGAAGGGTTTAGACCACCCTTCCGCCGACATTCTAGCCGCCGTAGCTCCGCAGTACGTGCACTGAGGACAGAGCCGATGAGTGCGTTGAATAGAGCTCCTCGAACTCTATATTCAGTGTAAAGGACAACTCTCTATCCCCGTGCGTTTGGACGGGAGAGGCCGGCAAAGTTTCAAAAAATGGTCATTTTGACCTGCCAAAACAGAAATTTCTCTACACAAGGAGAACGACGCGGCGCAGAGGGCCGTCCTTTTAACTGTAGCATCCCCGCATGTTCAGTAATAATCACCGCTAATATCGGGCAAATCCGCCGCACTTTTTTCCAGCCCTATTTTTCGGGTACCTAAAATATTTGAGCCTCTAATTCCGCAAATAATGGCGATAGCGAGGAACGGGACGGGGTCCTGTATTCCCCCTTGTCTTACTTCTTACACGATAGCCTCAAAATGGCAATCGCGAACACAAACTGATTTTCGAGAAAAAAAGGGGAAGGGTTTAGACCACCCTTCCGCCGACATTCTAGCCGCCGTAGCTCCGCAGTACGTGCACTGAGGACAGAGCCGATGAGTGCGTTGAACAGAGCTCCTCGAACTCTATCTTCAGTGTAAAGGACAACTCTCTATCCCCGTGCGTTTGGACGGGAGAGGCCGGCAAAGTTTCAAAAAATGGAAATTTCCACCTGCCAAAACAGAAATTTCTCTACACAAGGAGAACGACGCGGCGCAGAGGGCCGTCCTTTTAACTGTAGCATCCCCGCATGTTCAGTAATAATCACCGCTAATATCGGGCAAATCCGCCGCACTTTTTTCCAGCCCTATTTTTCGGGTACCTAAAATATTTGAGCCTCTAATTCCGCAAATAATGGCGATAGCGAGGAACGGGACGGGGTCCTGTATTCCCCCTTGACTTACTTCTTACACGATAGCCTCAAAATGGCAATCGCGAACACAAACTGATTTTCGAGAAAAAAAGGGGAAGGGTTTAGACCACCCTTCCGCCGACATTCTAGCCGCCGTAGCTCCGCAGTACGTGCACTGAGGACAGAGCCGATGAGTGCGTTGAACAGAGCTCCTCGAACTCTATCTTCAGTGTAAAGGACAACTCTCTATCCCCGTGCGTTTGGACGGGAGAGGCCGGCAAAGTTTCAAAAAATGGAAATTTCCACCTGCCAAAACAGAAATTTCTCTACACAAGGAGAACGACGCGGCGCAGAGGGCCGTCCTTTTAACTGTAGCATCCCCGCATGTTCAGTAATAATCACCGCTAATATCGGGCAAATCCGCCGCACTTTTTTCCAGCCCTATTTTTCGGGTACCTAAAATATTTGAGCCTCTAATTCCGCAAATAATGGCGATAGCGAGGAACGGGACGGGGTCCTGTATTCCCCCTTGACTTACTTCTTACACGATAGCCTCAAAATGGCAATCGCGAACACAAACTGATTTTCGAGAAAAAAAGGGGAAGGGTTTAGACCACCCTTCCGCCGACATTCTAGCCGCCGTAGCTCCGCAGTACGTGCACTGAGGACAGAGCCGATGAGTGCGTTGAACAGAGCTCCTCCAACTCTATCTTCAGTGTAAAGGACAACTCTCTATCCCCGTGCGTTTGGACGGGAGAGGCCGGCAAAGTTTAAAAAAATGGACATTTTCACCTGCCAAAACAGAAATTTCTCTACACAAGGAGAACGACGCGGCGCAGAGGGCCGTCCTTTTAACTGTAGCATCCCCGCATGTTCAGTAATAATCACCGCTAATATCGGGCAAATCCGCCGCACTTTTTTCCAGCCCTATTTTTCGGGTACCTAAAATATTTGAGCCTCTAATTCCGCAAATAATGGCGATAGCGAGGAACGGGACGGGGTCCTGTATTCCCCCTTGACTTACTTCTTACACGATAGCCTCAAAATGGCAATCGCGAACACAAACTGATTTTCGAGAAAAAAAGGGGAAGGGTTTAGACCACCCTTCCGCCGACATTCTAGCCGCCGTAGCTCCGCAGTACGTGCACTGAGGACAGAGCCGATGAGTGCGTTGAACAGAGCTCCTCGAACTCTATCTTCAGTGTAAAGGACAACTCTCTATCCCCGTGCGTTTCGACGGGAGAGGCCGGCAAAGTTTCAAAAAATGGACATTTTCACCTGCCAAAACAGAAATTTCTCTACACAAGGAGAACGACGCGGCGCAGAGGGCCGTCCTTTTAACTGTAGCATCCCCGCATGTTCAGTAATAATCACCGCTAATATCGGGCAAATCCGCCGCACTTTTTTCCAGCCCTATTTTTCGGGTACCTAAAATATTTGAGCCTCTAATTCCGCAAATAATGGCGATAGCGAGGAACGGGACGGGGTCCTGTATTCCCCCTTGTCTTACTTCTTACACGATAGCCTCAAAATGGCAATCGCGAACACAAACTGATTTTCGAGAAAAAAAGGGGAAGGGTTTAGACCACCCTTCCGCCGACATTCTAGCCGCCGTAGCTCCGCAGTACGTGCACTGACGACAGAGCCGATGAGTGCGTTGAACAGAGCTCCTCGAACTCTATCTTCAGTGTAAAGGACAACTCTCTATCCCCGTGCGTTTGGACGGGAGAGGCCGGCAAAGTTTCAAAAAATGGAAATTTCCACCTGCCAAAACAGAAATTTCTCTACACAAGGAGAACGACGCGGCGCAGAGGGCCGTCCTTTTAACTGTAGCATCCCCGCATGTTCAGTAATAATCACCGCTAATATCGGGCAAATCCGCCGCACTTTTTTCCAGCCCTATTTTTCGGGTACCTAAAATATTTGAGCCTCTAATTCCGCAAATAATGGCGATAGCGAGGAACGGGACGGGGTCCTGTATTCCCCCTTGACTTACTTCTTACACGATAGCCTCAAAATGGCAATCGCGAACACAAACTGATTTTCGAGAAAAAAAGGGGAAGGGTTTAGACCACCCTTCCGCCGACATTCTAGCCGCCGTAGCTCCGCAGTACGTGCACTGAGGACAGAGCCGATGAGTGCGTTGAACAGAGCTCCTCGAACTCTATCTTCAGTGTAAAGGACAACTCTCTATCCCCGTGCGTTTGGACGGGAGAGGCCGGCAAAGTTTCAAAAAATGGACATTTTCACCTGCCAAAACAGAAATTTCTCTACACAAGGAGAACGACGCGGCGCAGAGGGCCGTCCTTTTAACTGTAGCATCCCCGCATGTTCAGTAATAATCACCGCTAATATCGGGCAAATCCGCCGCACTTTTTTCCAGCCCTATTTTTCGGGTACCTAAAATATTTGAGCCTCTAATTCCGCAAATAATGGCGATAGCGAGGAACGGGACGGGGTCCTGTATTCCCCCTTGACTTACTTCTTACACGATAGCCTCAAAATGGCAATCGCGAACACAAACTGATTTTCGAGAAAAAAAGGGGAAGGGTTTAGACCACCCTTCCGCCGACATTCTAGCCGCCGTAGCTCCGCAGTACGTGCACTGAGGACAGAGCCGATGAGTGCGTTGAACAGAGCTCCTCGAACTCTATCTTCAGTGTAAAGGACAACTCTCTATCCCCGTGCGTTTGGACGGGAGAGGCCGGCAAAGTTTAAAAAAATGGACATTTTCACCTGCCAAAACAGAAATTTCTCTACACAAGGAGAACGACGCGGCGCAGAGGGCCGTCCTTTTAACTGTAGCATCCCCGCATGTTCAGTAATAATCACCGCTAATATCGGGCAAATCCGCCGCACTTTTTTCCAGCCCTATTTTTCGGGTACCTAAAATATTTGAGCCTCTAATTCCGCAAATAATGGCGATAGCGAGGAACGGGACGGGGTCCTGTATTCCCCCTTGACTTACTTCTTACACGATAGCCTCAAAATGGCAATCGCGAACACAAACTGATTTTCGAGAAAAAAAGGGGAAGGGTTTAGACCACCCTTCCGCCGACATTCTAGCCGCCGTAGCTCCGCAGTACGTGCACTGAGGACAGAGCCGATGAGTGCGTTGAACAGAGCTCCTCGAACTCTATCTTCAGTGTAAAGGACAACTCTCTATCCCCGTGCGTTTGGACGGGAGAGGCCGGCAAAGTTTAAAAAAATGGACATTTTCACCTGCCAAAACAGAAATTTCTCTACACAAGGAGAACGACGCGGCGCAGAGGGCCGTCCTTTTAACTGTAGCATCCCCGCATGTTCAGTAATAATCACCGCTAATATCGGGCAAATCCGCCGCACTTTTTTCCAGCCCTATTTTTCGGGTACCTAAAATATTTGAGCCTCTAATTCCGCAAATAATGGCGATAGCGAGGAACGGGACGGGGTCCTGTATTCCCCCTTGACTTACTTCTTACACGATAGCCTCAAAATGGCAATCGCGAACACAAACTGATTTTCGAGAAAAAAAGGGGAAGGGTTTAGACCACCCTTCCGCCGACATTCTAGCCGCCGTAGCTCCGCAGTACGTGCACTGAGGACAGAGCCGATGAGTGCGTTGAACAGAGCTCCTCGAACTCTATCTTCAGTGTATAGGACAACTCTCTATCCCCGTGCGTTTCGACGGGAGAGGCCGGCAAAGTTTCAAAAAATGGACATTTTCACCTGCCAAAACAGAAATTTCTCTACACAAGGAGAACGACGCGGCGCAGAGGGCCGTCCTTTTAACTGTAGCATCCCCGCATGTTCAGTAATAATCACCGCTAATATCGGGCAAATCCGCCGCACTTTTTTCCAGCCCTATTTTTCGGGTACCTAAAATATTTGAGCCTCTAATTCCGCAAATAATGGCGATAGCGAGGAACGGGACGGGGTCCTGTATTCCCCCTTGTCTTACTTCTTACACGATAGCCTCAAAATGGCAATCGCGAACACAAACTGATTTTCGAGAAAAAAAGGGGAAGGGTTTAGACCACCCTTCCGCCGACATTCTAGCCGCCGTAGCTCCGCCGTACGTGCACTGACGACAGAGCCGATGAGTGCGTTGAACAGAGCTCCTCGAACTCTATCTTCAGTGTAAAGGACAACTCTCTATCCCCGTGCGTTTGGACGGGAGAGGCCGGCAAAGTTTCAAAAAATGGAAATTTCCACCTGCCAAAACAGAAATTTCTCTACACAAGGAGAACGACGCGGCGCAGAGGGCCGTCCTTTTAACTGTAGCATCCCCGCATGTTCAGTAATAATCACCGCTAATATCGGGCAAATCCGCCGCACTTTTTTCCAGCCCTATTTTTCGGGTACCTAAAATATTTGAGCCTCTAATTCCGCAAATAATGGCGATAGCGAGGAACGGGACGGGGTCCTGTATTCCCCCTTGTCTTACTTCTTACACGATAGCCTCAAAATGGCAATCGCGAACACAAACTGATTTTCGAGAAAAAAAGGGGAAGGGTTTAGACCACCCTTCCGCCGACATTCTAGCCGCCGTAGCTCCGCAGTACGTGCACTGAGGACAGAGCCGATGAGTGCGTTGAACAGAGCTCCTCGAACTCTATCTTCAGTGTAAAGGACAACTCTCTATCCCCGTGCGTTTGGACGGGAGAGGCCGGCAAATTTTCAAAAAATGGAAATTTCCACCTGCCAAAACAGAAATTTCTCTACACAAGGAGAACGACGCGGCGCAGAGGGCCGTCCTTTTAACTGTAGCATCCCCGCATGTTCAGTAATAATCACCGCTAATATCGGGCAAATCCGCCGCACTTTTTTCCAGCCCTATTTTTCGGGTACCTAAAATATTTGAGCCTCTAATTCCGCAAATAATGGCGATAGCGAGGAACGGGACGGGGTCCTGTATTCCCCCTTGACTTACTTCTTACACGATAGCCTCAAAATGGCAATCGCGAACACAAACTGATTTTCGAGAAAAAAAGGGGAAGGGTTTAGACCACCCTTCCGCCGACATTCTAGCCGCCGTAGCTCCGCAGTACGTGCACTGAGGACAGAGCCGATGAGTGCGTTGAACAGAGCTCCTCGAACTCTATCTTCAGTGTAAAGGACAACTCTCTATCCCCGTGCGTTTGGACGGGAGAGGCCGGCAAAGTTTCAAAAAATGGACATTTTCACCTGCCAAAACAGAAATTTCTCTACACAAGGAGAACGACGCGGCGCAGAGGGCCGTCCTTTTAACTGTAGCATCCCCGCATGTTCAGTAATAATCACCGCTAATATCGGGCAAATCCGCCGCACTTTTTTCCAGCCCTATTTTTCGGGTACCTAAAATATTTGAGCCTCTAATTCCGCAAATAATGGCGATAGCGAGGAACGGGACGGGGTCCTGTATTCCCCCTTGACTTACTTCTTACACGATAGCCTCAAAATGGCAATCGCGAACACAAACTGATTTTCGAGAAAAAAAGGGGAAGGGTTTAGACCACCCTTCCGCCGACATTCTAGCCGCCGTAGCTCCGCAGTACGTGCACTGAGGACAGAGCCGATGAGTGCGTTGAACAGAGCTCCTCGAACTCTATCTTCAGTGTAAAGGACAACTCTCTATCCCCGTGCGTTTGGACGGGAGAGGCCGGCAAAGTTTCAAAAAATGGACATTTTCACCTGCCAAAACAGAAATTTCTCTACACAAGGAGAACGACGCGGCGCAGAGGGCCGTCCTTTTAACTGTAGCATCCCCGCATGTTCAGTAATAATCACCGCTAATATCGGGCAAATCCGCCGCACTTTTTTCCAGCCCTATTTTTCGGGTACCTAAAATATTTGAGCCTCTAATTCCGCAAATAATGGCGATAGCGAGGAACGGGACGGGGTCCTGTATTCCCCCTTGACTTACTTCTTACACGATAGCCTCAAAATGGCAATCGCGAACACAAACTGATTTTCGAGAAAAAAAGGGGAAGGGTTTAGACCACCCTTCCGCCGACATTCTAGCCACCGTAGCTCCGCAGTACGTGCACTGAGGACAGAGCCGATGAGTGCGTTGAATAGAGCTCCTCGAACTCTATATTCAGTGTAAAGGACAACTCTCTATCCCCGTGCGTTTGGACGGGAGAGGCCGGCAAAGTTTCAAAAAATGGTCATTTTGACCTGCCAAAACAGAAATTTCTCTACACAAGGAGAACGACGCGGCGCAGAGGGCCGTCCTTTTAACTGTAGCATCCCCGCATGTTCAGTAATAATCACCGCTAATATCGGGCAAATCCGCCGCACTTTTTTCCAGCCCTATTTTTCGGGTACCTAAAATATTTGAGCCTCTAATTCCGCAAATAATGGCGATAGCGAGGAACGGGACGGGGTCCTGTATTCCCCCTTGTCTTACTTCTTACACGATAGCCTCAAAATGGCAATCGCGAACACAAACTGATTTTCGAGAAAAAAAGGGGAAGGGTTTAGACCACCCTTCCGCCGACATTCTAGCCGCCGTAGCTCCGCAGTACGTGCACTGAGGACAGAGCCGATGAGTGCGTTGAACAGAGCTCCTCGAACTCTATCTTCAGTGTAAAGGACAACTCTCTATCCCCGTGCGTTTGGACGGGAGAGGCCGGCAAAGTTTCAAAAAATGGTCATTTTGACCTGCCAAAACAGAAATTTCTCTACACAAGGAGAACGACGCGGCGCAGAGGGCCGTCCTTTTAACTGTAGCATCCCCGCATGTTCAGTAATAATCACCGCTAATATCGGGCAAATCCGCCGCACTTTTTTCCAGCCCTATTTTTCGGGTACCTAAAATATTTGAGCCTCTAATTCCGCAAATAATGGCGATAGCGAGGAACGGGACGGCGTCCTGTATTCCCCCTTGACTTACTTCTTACACGATAGCCTCAAAATGGCAATCGCGAACACAAACTGATTTTCGAGAAAAAAAGGGGAAGGGTTTAGACCACCCTTCCGCCGACATTCTAGCCGCCGTAGCTCCTCAGTACGTGCACTGAGGACAGAGCCGATGAGTGCGTTGAATAGAGCTCCTCGAACCCTATCTTCAGTGTAAAGGACAACTCTCTATCCCCGTGCGTTTGGACGGGAGAGGCCGGCAAAGTTTCAAAAAATGGACATTTTCACATGCCAAAACAGAAATTTCTCTACACAAGGAGAACGACGCGGCGCAGAGGGCCGTCCTTTTAACTGTAGCATCCCCGCATGTTCAGTAATAATCACCGCTAATATCGGGCAAATCCGCCGCACTTTTTTCCAGCCCTATTTTTCGGGTACCTAAAATATTTGAGCCTCTAATTCCGCAAATAATGGCGATAGCGAGGAACGGGACGGGGTCCTGTATTCCCCCTTGACTTACTTCTTACACGATAGCCTCAAAATGGCAATCGCGAACACAAACTGATTTTCGAGACAAAAAGGGGAAGGGTTTAGACCACCCTTCCGCCGACATTCTAGCCGCCGTAGCTCCGCAGTACGTGCACTGAGGACAGAGCCGATGAGTGCGTTGAACAGAGCTCCTCGAACTCTATCTTCAGTGTAAAGGACAACTCTCTATCCCCGTGCGTTTGGACGGGAGAGGCCGGCAAAGTTTCAAAAAATGGTCATTTTGACCTGCCAAAACAGAAATTTCTCTACACAAGGAGAACGACGCAGCGCAGAGGGCCGTCCTTTTAACTGTAGCATCCCCGCATGTTCAGTAATAATCACCGCTAATATCGGGCAAATCCGCCGCACTTTTTTCCAGCCCTATTTTTCGGGTACCTAAAATATTTGAGCCTCTAATTCCGCAAATAATGGCGATAGCGAGGAACGGGACGGGGTCCTGTATTCCCCCTTGACTTACTTCTTACACGATAGCCTCAAAATGGCAATCGCGAACACAAATTGATTTTCGAGAAAAAAAGGGGAAGGGTTTAGACCACCCTTCCGCCGACATTCTAGCCGCCGTAGCTCCGCAGTACGTGCACTGAGGACAGAGCCGATGAGTGCGTTGAATAGAGCTCCTCGAACTCTATCTTCAGTGTAAAGGACAACTCTCTATCCCCGTGCGTTTGGACGGGAGAGGCCGGCAAATTTTCAAAAAATGGTCATTTTGACCTGCCAAAACAGAAATTTCTCTACACAAGGAGAACGACGCGGCGCAGAGGGCCGTCCTTTTAACTGTAGCATCCCCGCATGTTCAGTAATAATCACCGCTAATATCGGGCAAATCCGCCGCACTTTTTTCCAGCCCTATTTTTCGGGTACCTAAAATATTTGAGCCTCTAATTCCGCAAATAATGGCGATAGCGAGGAACGGGACGGGGTCCTGTATTCCCCCTTGACTTACTTCTTACACGATAGCCTCAAAATGGCAATCGCGAACACAAACTGATTTTCGAGAAAAAAAGGGGAAGGGTTTAGACCACCCTTCCGCCGACATTCTAGCCACCGTAGCTCCGCAGTACGTGCACTGAGGACAGAGCCGATGAGTGCGTTGAATAGAGCTCCTCGAACTCTATATTCAGTGTAAAGGACAACTCTCTATCCCCGTGCGTTTGGACGGGAGAGGCCGGCAAAGTTTCAAAAAATGGTCATTTTGACCTGCCAAAACAGAAATTTCTCTACACAAGGAGAACGACGCGGCGCAGAGGGCCGTCCTTTTAACTGTAGCATCCCCGCATGTTCAGTAATAATCACCGCTAATATCGGGCAAATCCGCCGCACTTTTTTCCAGCCCTATTTTTCGGGTACCTAAAATATTTGAGCCTCTAATTCCGCAAATAATGGCGATAGCGAGGAACGGGACGGGGTCCTGTATTCCCCCTTGTCTTACTTCTTACACGATAGCCTCAAAATGGCAATCGCGAACACAAACTGATTTTCGAGAAAAAAAGGGGAAGGGTTTAGACCACCCTTCCGCCGACATTCTAGCCGCCGTAGCTCCGCAGTACGTGCACTGAGGACAGAGCCGATGAGTGCGTTGAACAGAGCTCCTCGAACTCTATCTTCAGTGTAAAGGACAACTCTCTATCCCCGTGCGTTTGGACGGGAGAGGCCGGCAAAGTTTCAAAAAATGGTCATTTTGACCTGCCAAAACAGAAATTTCTCTACACAAGGAGAACGACGCGGCGCAGAGGGCCGTCCTTTTAACTGTAGCATCCCCGCATGTTCAGTAATAATCACCGCTAATATCGGGCAAATCCGCCGCACTTTTTTCCAGCCCTATTTTTCGGGTACCTAAAATATTTGAGCCTCTAATTCCGCAAATAATGGCGATAGCGAGGAACGGGACGGGATCCTGTATTCCCCCTTGACTTACTTCTTACACGATAGCCTCAAAATGGCAATCGCGAACACAAACTGATTTTCGAGAAAAAAAGGGGAAGGGTTTAGACCACCCTTCCGCCGACATTCTAGCCGCCGTAGCTCCTCAGTACGTGCACTGAGGACAGAGCCGATGAGTGCGTTGAATAGAGCTCCTCGAACCCTATCTTCAGTGTAAAGGACAACTCTCTATCCCCGTGCGTTTGGACGGGAGAGGCCGGCAAAGTTTCAAAAAATGGACATTTTCACCTGCCAAAACAGAAATTTCTCTACACAAGGAGAACGACGCGGCGCAGAGGGCCGTCCTTTTAACTGTAGCATCCCCGCATGTTCAGTAATAATCACCGCTAATATCGGGCAAATCCGCCGCACTTTTTTCCAGCCCTATTTTTCGGGTACCTAAAATATTTGAGCCTCTAATTCCGCAAATAATGGCGATAGCGAGGAACGGGACGGGGTCCTGTATTCCCCCTTGACTTACTTCTTACACGATAGCCTCAAAATGGCAATCGCGAACACAAACTGATTTTCGAGAAAAAAAGGGGAAGGGTTTAGACCACCCTTCCGCCGACATTCTAGCCGCCGTAGCTCCGCAGTACGTGCACTGAGGACAGAGCCGATGAGTGCGTTGAACAGAGCTCCTCGAACTCTATCTTCAGTGTAAAGGACAACTCTCTATCCCCGTGCGTTTGGACGGGAGAGGCCGGCAAAGTTTCAAAAAATGGTCATTTTGACCTGCCAAAACAGAAATTTCTCTACACAAGGAGAACGACGCAGCGCAGAGGGCCGTCCTTTTAACTGTAGCATCCCCGCATGTTCAGTAATAATCACCGCTAATATCGGGCAAATCCGCCGCACTTTTTTCCAGCCCTATTTTTCGGGTACCTAAAATATTTGAGCCTCTAATTCCGCAAATAATGGCGATAGCGAGGAACGGGACGGGGTCCTGTATTCCCCCTTGACTTACTTCTTACACGATAGCCTCAAAATGGCAATCGCGAACACAAACTGATTTTCGAGAAAAAAAGGGGAAGGGTTTAGACCACCCTTCCGCCGACATTCTAGCCGCCGTAGCTCCGCAGTACGTGCACTGAGGACAGAGCCGATGAGTGCGTTGAACAGAGCTCCTCGAACTCTATCTTCAGTGTAAAGGACAACTCTCTATCCCCGTGCGTTTGGACGGGAGAGGCCGGCAAAGTTTCAAAAAATGGTCATTTTGACCTGCCAAAACAGAAATTTCTCTACACAAGGAGAACGACGCAGCGCAGAGGGCCGTCCTTTTAACTGTAGCATCCCCGCATGTTCAGTAATAATCACCGCTAATATCGGGCAAATCCGCCGCACTTTTTTCCAGCCCTATTTTTCGGGTACCTAAAATATTTGAGCCTCTAATTCCGCAAATAATGGCGATAGCGAGGAACGGGACGGGGTCCTGTATTCCCCCTTGACTTACTTCTTACACGATAGCCTCAAAATGGCAATCGCGAACACAAACTGATTTTCGAGAAAAAAAGGGGAAGGGTTTAGACCACCCTTCCGCCGACATTCTAGCCGCCGTAGCTCCGCAGTACGTGCACTGAGGACAGAGCCGATGAGTGCGTTGAATAGAGCTCCTCGAACTCTATCTTCAGTGTAAAGGACAACTCTCTATCCCCGTGCGTTTGGACGGGAGAGGCCGGCAAATTTTCAAAAAATGGTCATTTTGACCTGCCAAAACAGAAATTTCTCTACACAAGGAGAACGACGCGGCGCAGAGGGCCGTCCTTTTAACTGTAGCATCCCCGCATGTTCAGTAATAATCACCGCTAATATCGGGCAAATCCGCCGCACTTTTTTCCAGCCCTATTTTTCGGGTACCTAAAATATTTGAGCCTCTAATTCCGCAAATAATGGCGATAGCGAGGAACGGGACGGGGTCCTGTATTCCCCCTTGACTTACTTCTTACACGATAGCCTCAAAATGGCAATCGCGAACACAAACTGATTTTCGAGAAAAAAAGGGGAAGGGTTTAGACCACCCTTCCGCCGACATTCTAGCCACCGTAGCTCCGCAGTACGTGCACTGAGGACAGAGCCGATGAGTGCGTTGAATAGAGCTCCTCGAACTCTATATTCAGTGTAAAGGACAACTCTCTATCCCCGTGCGTTTGGACGGGAGAGGCCGGCAAAGTTTCAAAAAATGGTCATTTTGACCTGCCAAAACAGAAATTTCTCTACACAAGGAGAACGACGCGGCGCAGAGGGCCGTCCTTTTAACTGTAGCATCCCCGCATGTTCAGTAATAATCACCGCTAATATCGGGCAAATCCGCCGCACTTTTTTCCAGCCCTATTTTTCGGGTACCTAAAATATTTGAGCCTCTAATTCCGCAAATAATGGCGATAGCGAGGAACGGGACGTGGTCCTGTATTCCCCCTTGTCTTACTTCTTACACGATAGCCTCAAAATGGCAATCGCGAACACAAACTGATTTTCGAGAAAAAAAGGGGAAGGGTTTAGACCACCCTTCCGCCGACATTCTAGCCGCCGTAGCTCCGCAGTACGTGCACTGAGGACAGAGCCGATGAGTGCGTTGAACAGAGCTCCTCGAACTCTATCTTCAGTGTAAGGGACAACTCTCTATCCCCGTGCGTTTGGACGGGAGAGGCCGGCAAAGTTTCAAAAAATGGTCATTTTGACCTGCCAAAACAGAAATTTCTCTACACAAGGAGAACGACGCGGCGCAGAGGGCCGTCCTTTTAACTGTAGCATCCCCGCATGTTCAGTAATAATCACCGCTAATATCGGGCAAATCCGCCGCACTTTTTTCCAGCCCTATTTTTCGGGTACCTAAAATATTTGAGCCTCTAATTCCGCAAATAATGGCGATAGCGAGGAACGGGACGGCGTCCTGTATTCCCCCTTGACTTACTTCTTACACGATAGCCTCAAAATGGCAATCGCGAACACAAACTGATTTTCGAGAAAAAAAGGGGAAGGGTTTAGACCACCCTTCCGCCGACATTCTAGCCGCCGTAGCTCCTCAGTACGTGCACTGAGGACAGAGCCGATGAGTGCGTTGAATAGAGCTCCTCGAACCCTATCTTCAGTGTAAAGGACAACTCTCTATCCCCGTGCGTTTGGACGGGAGAGGCCGGCAAAGTTTCAAAAAATGGACATTTTCACCTGCCAAAACAGAAATTTCTCTACACAAGGAGAACGACGCGGCGCAGAGGGCCGTCCTTTTAACTGTAGCATCCCCGCATGTTCAGTAATAATCACCGCTAATATCGGGCAAATCCGCCGCACTTTTTTCCAGCCCTATTTTTCGGGTACCTAAAATATTTGAGCCTCTAATTCCGCAAATAATGGCGATAGCGAGGAACGGGACGGGGTCCTGTATTCCCCCTTGACTTACTTCTTACACGATAGCCTCAAAATGGCAATCGCGAACACAAACTGATTTTCGAGAAAAAAAGGGGAAGGGTTTAGACCACCCTTCCGCCGACATTCTAGCCGCCGTAGCTCCGCAGTACGTGCACTGAGGACAGAACCGATGAGTGCGTTGAACAGAGCTCCTCGAACTCTATCTTCAGTGTAAAGGACAACTCTCTATCCCCGTGCGTTTGGACGGGAGAGGCCGGCAAAGTTTCAAAAAATGGTCATTTTGACCTGCCAAAACAGAAATTTCTCTACACAAGGAGAACGACGCAGCGCAGAGGGCCGTCCTTTTAACTGTAGCATCCCCGCATGTTCAGTAATAATCACCGCTAATATCGGGCAAATCCGCCGCACTTTTTTCCAGCCCTATTTTTCGGGTACCTAAAATATTTGAGCCTCTAATTCCGCAAATAATGGCGATAGCGAGGAACGGGACGGGGTCCTGTATTCCCCCTTGACTTACTTCTTACACGATAGCCTCAAAATGGCAATCGCGAACACAAACTGATTTTCGAGAAAAAAAGGGGAAGGGTTTAGACCACCCTTCCGCCGACATTCTAGCCGCCGTAGCTCCGCAGTACGTGCACTGAGGACAGAGCCGATGAGTGCGTTGAATAGAGCTCCTCGAACTCTATCTTCAGTGTAAAGGACAACTCTCTATCCCCGTGCGTTTGGACGGGAGAGGCCGGCAAATTTTCAAAAAATGGTCATTTTGACCTGCCAAAACAGAAATTTCTCTACACAAGGAGAACGACGCGGCGCAGAGGGCCGTCCTTTTAACTGTAGCATCCCCGCATGTTCAGTAATAATCACCGCTAATATCGGGCAAATCCGCCGCACTTTTTTCCAGCCCTATTTTTCGGGTACCTAAAATATTTGAGCCTCTAATTCCGCAAATAATGGCGATAGCGAGGAACGGGACGGGGTCCTGTATTCCCCCTTGACTTACTTCTTACACGATAGCCTCAAAATGGCAATCGCGAACACAAACTGATTTTCGAGAAAAAAAGGGGAAGGGTTTAGACCACCCTTCCGCCGACATTCTAGCCACCGTAGCTCCGCAGTACGTGCACTGAGGACAGAGCCGATGAGTGCGTTGAATAGAGCTCCTCGAACTCTATATTCAGTGTAAAGGACAACTCTCTATCCCCGTGCGTTTGGACGGGAGAGGCCGGCAAAGTTTCAAAAAATGGTCATTTTGACCTGCCAAAACAGAAATTTCTCTACACAAGGAGAACGACGCGGCGCAGAGGGCCGTCCTTTTAACTGTAGCATCCCCGCATGTTCAGTAATAATCACCGCTAATATCGGGCAAATCCGCCGCACTTTTTTCCAGCCCTATTTTTCGGGTACCTAAAATATTTGAGCCTCTAATTCCGCAAATAATGGCGATAGCGAGGAACGGGACGGGGTCCTGTATTCCCCCTTGTCTTACTTCTTACACGATAGCCTCAAAATGGCAATCGCGAACACAAACTGATTTTCGAGAAAAAAAGGGGAAGGGTTTAGACCACCCTTCCGCCGACATTCTAGCCGCCGTAGCTCCGCAGTACGTGCACTGAGGACAGAGCCGATGAGTGCGTTGAATAGAGCTCCTCGAACTCTATCTTCAGTGTAAAGGACAACTCTCTATCCCCGTGCGTTTGGACGGGAGAGGCCGGCAAATTTTCAAAAAATGGTCATTTTGACCTGCCAAAACAGAAATTTCTCTACACAAGGAGAACGACGCGGCGCAGAGGGCCGTCCTTTTAACTGTAGCATCCCCGCATGTTCAGTAATAATCACCGCTAATATCGGGCAAATCCGCCGCACTTTTTTCCAGCCCTATTTTTCGGGTACCTAAAATATTTGAGCCTCTAATTCCGCAAATAATGGCGATAGCGAGGAACGGGACGGGGTCCTGTATTCCCCCTTGACTTACTTCTTACACGATAGCCTCAAAATGGCAATCGCGAACACAAACTGATTTTCGAGAAAAAAAGGGGAAGGGTTTAGACCACCCTTCCGCCGACATTCTAGCCACCGTAGCTCCGCAGTACGTGCACTGAGGACAGAGCCGATGAGTGCGTTGAATAGAGCTCCTCGAACTCTATATTCAGTGTAAAGGACAACTCTCTATCCCCGTGCGTTTGGACGGGAGAGGCCGGCAAAGTTTCAAAAAATGGTCATTTTGACCTGCCAAAACAGAAATTTCTCTACACAAGGAGAACGACGCGGCGCAGAGGGCCGTCCTTTTAACTGTAGCATCCCCGCATGTTCAGTAATAATCACCGCTAATATCGGGCAAATCCGCCGCACTTTTTTCCAGCCCTATTTTTCGGGTACCTAAAATATTTGAGCCTCTAATTCCGCAAATAATGGCGATAGCGAGGAACGGGACGGGGTCCTGTATTCCCCCTTGTCTTACTTCTTACACGATAGCCTCAAAATGGCAATCGCGAACACAAACTGATTTTCGAGAAAAAAAGGGGAAGGGTTTAGACCACCCTTCCGCCGACATTCTAGCCGCCGTAGCTCCGCAGTACGTGCACTGAGGACAGAGCCGATGAGTGCGTTGAACAGAGCTCCTCGAACTCTATCTTCAGTGTAAGGGACAACTCTCTATCCCCGTGCGTTTGGACGGGAGAGGCCGGCAAAGTTTCAAAAAATGGTCATTTTGACCTGCCAAAACAGAAATTTCTCTACACAAGGAGAACGACGCGGCGCAGAGGGCCGTCCTTTTAACTGTAGCATCCCCGCATGTTCAGTAATAATCACCGCTAATATCGGGCAAATCCGCCGCACTTTTTTCCAGCCCTATTTTTCGGGTACCTAAAATATTTGAGCCTCTAATTCCGCAAATAATGGCGATAGCGAGGAACGGGACGGCGTCCTGTATTCCCCCTTGACTTACTTCTTACACGATAGCCTCAAAATGGCAATCGCGAACACAAACTGATTTTCGAGAAAAAAAGGGGAAGGGTTTAGACCACCCTTCCGCCGACATTCTAGCCGCCGTAGCTCCTCAGTACGTGCACTGAGGACAGAGCCGATGAGTGCGTTGAATAGAGCTCCTCGAACCCTATCTTCAGTGTAAAGGACAACTCTCTATCCCCGTGCGTTTGGACGGGAGAGGCCGGCAAAGTTTCAAAAAATGGACATTTTCACCTGCCAAAACAGAAATTTCTCTACACAAGGAGAACGACGCGGCGCAGAGGGCCGTCCTTTTAACTGTAGCATCCCCGCATGTTCAGTAATAATCACCGCTAATATCGGGCAAATCCGCCGCACTTTTTTCCAGCCCTATTTTTCGGGTACCTAAAATATTTGAGCCTCTAATTCCGCAAATAATGGCGATAGCGAGGAACGGGACGGGGTCCTGTATTCCCCCTTGACTTACTTCTTACACGATAGCCTCAAAATGGCAATCGCGAACACAAACTGATTTTCGAGAAAAAAAGGGGAAGGGTTTAGACCACCCTTCCGCCGACATTCTAGCCGCCGTAGCTCCGCAGTACGTGCACTGAGGACAGAACCGATGAGTGCGTTGAACAGAGCTCCTCGAACTCTATCTTCAGTGTAAAGGACAACTCTCTATCCCCGTGCGTTTGGACGGGAGAGGCCGGCAAAGTTTCAAAAAATGGTCATTTTGACCTGCCAAAACAGAAATTTCTCTACACAAGGAGAACGACGCAGCGCAGAGGGCCGTCCTTTTAACTGTAGCATCCCCGCATGTTCAGTAATAATCACCGCTAATATCGGGCAAATCCGCCGCACTTTTTTCCAGCCCTATTTTTCGGGTACCTAAAATATTTGAGCCTCTAATTCCGCAAATAATGGCGATAGCGAGGAACGGGACGGGGTCCTGTATTCCCCCTTGACTTACTTCTTACACGATAGCCTCAAAATGGCAATCGCGAACACAAACTGATTTTCGAGAAAAAAAGGGGAAGGGTTTAGACCACCCTTCCGCCGACATTCTAGCCGCCGTAGCTCCGCAGTACGTGCACTGAGGACAGAGCCGATGAGTGCGTTGAATAGAGCTCCTCGAACTCTATCTTCAGTGTAAAGGACAACTCTCTATCCCCGTGCGTTTGGACGGGAGAGGCCGGCAAATTTTCAAAAAATGGTCATTTTGACCTGCCAAAACAGAAATTTCTCTACACAAGGAGAACGACGCGGCGCAGAGGGCCGTCCTTTTAACTGTAGCATCCCCGCATGTTCAGTAATAATCACCGCTAATATCGGGCAAATCCGCCGCACTTTTTTCCAGCCCTATTTTTCGGGTACCTAAAATATTTGAGCCTCTAATTCCGCAAATAATGGCGATAGCGAGGAACGGGACGGGGTCCTGTATTCCCCCTTGACTTACTTCTTACACGATAGCCTCAAAATGGCAATCGCGAACACAAACTGATTTTCGAGAAAAAAAGGGGAAGGGTTTAGACCACCCTTCCGCCGACATTCTAGCCACCGTAGCTCCGCAGTACGTGCACTGAGGACAGAGCCGATGAGTGCGTTGAATAGAGCTCCTCGAACTCTATATTCAGTGTAAAGGACAACTCTCTATCCCCGTGCGTTTGGACGGGAGAGGCCGGCAAAGTTTCAAAAAATGGTCATTTTGACCTGCCAAAACAGAAATTTCTCTACACAAGGAGAACGACGCGGCGCAGAGGGCCGTCCTTTTAACTGTAGCATCCCCGCATGTTCAGTAATAATCACCGCTAATATCGGGCAAATCCGCCGCACTTTTTTCCAGCCCTATTTTTCGGGTACCTAAAATATTTGAGCCTCTAATTCCGCAAATAATGGCGATAGCGAGGAACGGGACGGGGTCCTGTATTCCCCCTTGTCTTACTTCTTACACGATAGCCTCAAAATGGCAATCGCGAACACAAACTGATTTTCGAGAAAAAAAGGGGAAGGGTTTAGACCACCCTTCCGCCGACATTCTAGCCGCCGTAGCTCCGCAGTACGTGCACTGAGGACAGAGCCGATGAGTGCGTTGAACAGAGCTCCTCGAACTCTATCTTCAGTGTAAAGGACAACTCTCTATCCCCGTGCGTTTGGACGGGAGAGGCCGGCAAAGTTTCAAAAAATGGTCATTTTGACCTGCCAAAACAGAAATTTCTCTACACAAGGAGAACGACGCGGCGCAGAGGGCCGTCCTTTTAACTGTAGCATCCCCGCATGTTCAGTAATAATCACCGCTAATATCGGGCAAATCCGCCGCACTTTTTTCCAGCCCTATTTTTCGGGTACCTAAAATATTTGAGCCTCTAATTCCGCAAATAATGGCGATAGCGAGGAACGGGACGGGATCCTGTATTCCCCCTTGACTTACTTCTTACACGATAGCCTCAAAATGGCAATCGCGAACACAAACTGATTTTCGAGAAAAAAAGGGGAAGGGTTTAGACCACCCTTCCGCCGACATTCTAGCCGCCGTAGCTCCGCAGTACGTGCACTGAGGACAGAGCCGATGAGTGCGTTGAACAGAGCTCCTCGAACCCTATCTTCAGTGTAAAGGACAACTCTCTATCCCCGTGCGTTTGGACGGGAGAGGCCGGCAAAGTTTCAAAAAATGGACATTTTCACCTGCCAAAACAGAAATTTCTCTACACAAGGAGAACGACGCGGCGCAGAGGGCCGTCCTTTTAACTGTAGCATCCCCGCATGTTCAGTAATAATCACCGCTAATATCGGGCAAATCCGCCGCACTTTTTTCCAGCCCTATTTTTCGGGTACCTAAAATATTTGAGCCTCTAATTCCGCAAATAATGGCGATAGCGAGGAACGGGACGGGGTCCTGTATTCCCCCTTGACTTACTTCTTACACGATAGCCTCAAAATGGCAATCGCGAACACAAACTGATTTTCGAGAAAAAAAGGGGAAGGGTTTAGACCACCCTTCCGCCGACATTCTAGCCGCCGTAGCTCCGCAGTACGTGCACTGAGGACAGAGCCGATGAGTGCGTTGAACAGAGCTCCTCGAACTCTATCTTCAGTGTAAAGGACAACTCTCTATCCCCGTGCGTTTGGACGGGAGAGGCCGGCAAAGTTTCAAAAAATGGTCATTTTGACCTGCCAAAACAGAAATTTCTCTACACAAGGAGAACGACGCAGCGCAGAGGGCCGTCCTTTTAACTGTAGCATCCCCGCATGTTCAGTAATAATCACCGCTAATATCGGGCAAATCCGCCGCACTTTTTTCCAGCCCTATTTTTCGGGTACCTAAAATATTTGAGCCTCTAATTCCGCAAATAATGGCGATAGCGAGGAACGGGACGGGGTCCTGTATTCCCCCTTGACTTACTTCTTACACGATAGCCTCAAAATGGCAATCGCGAACACAAACTGATTTTCGAGAAAAAAAGGGGAAGGGTTTAGACCACCCTTCCGCCGACATTCTAGCCGCCGTAGCTCCGCAGTACGTGCACTGAGGACAGAGCCGATGAGTGCGTTGAATAGAGCTCCTCGAACTCTATCTTCAGTGTAAAGGACAACTCTCTATCCCCGTGCGTTTGGACGGGAGAGGCCGGCAAATTTTCAAAAAATGGTCATTTTGACCTGCCAAAACAGAAATTTCTCTACACAAGGAGAACGACGCGGCGCAGAGGGCCGTCCTTTTAACTGTAGCATCCCCGCATGTTCAGTAATAATCACCGCTAATATCGGGCAAATCCGCCGCACTTTTTTCCAGCCCTATTTTTCGGGTACCTAAAATATTTGAGCCTCTAATTCCGCAAATAATGGCGATAGCGAGGAACGGGACGGGGTCCTGTATTCCCCCTTGACTTACTTCTTACACGATAGCCTCAAAATGGCAATCGCGAACACAAACTGATTTTCGAGAAAAAAAGGGGAAGGGTTTAGACCACCCTTCCGCCGACATTCTAGCCACCGTAGCTCCGCAGTACGTGCACTGAGGACAGAGCCGATGAGTGCGTTGAATAGAGCTCCTCGAACTCTATATTCAGTGTAAAGGACAACTCTCTATCCCCGTGCGTTTGGACGGGAGAGGCCGGCAAAGTTTCAAAAAATGGTCATTTTGACCTGCCAAAACAGAAATTTCTCTACACAAGGAGAACGACGCGGCGCAGAGGGCCGTCCTTTTAACTGTAGCATCCCCGCATGTTCAGTAATAATCACCGCTAATATCGGGCAAATCCGCCGCACTTTTTTCCAGCCCTATTTTTCGGGTACCTAAAATATTTGAGCCTCTAATTCCGCAAATAATGGCGATAGCGAGGAACGGGACGGGGTCCTGTATTCCCCCTTGTCTTACTTCTTACACGATAGCCTCAAAATGGCAATCGCGAACACAAACTGATTTTCGAGAAAAAAAGGGGAAGGGTTTAGACCACCCTTCCGCCGACATTCTAGCCGCCGTAGCTCCGCAGTACGTGCACTGAGGACAGAGCCGATGAGTGCGTTGAACAGAGCTCCTCGAACTCTATCTTCAGTGTAAAGGACAACTCTCTATCCCCGTGCGTTTGGACGGGAGAGGCCGGCAAAGTTTCAAAAAATGGTCATTTTGACCTGCCAAAACAGAAATTTCTCTACACAAGGAGAACGACGCGGCGCAGAGGGCCGTCCTTTTAACTGTAGCATCCCCGCATGTTCAGTAATAATCACCGCTAATATCGGGCAAATCCGCCGCACTTTTTTCCAGCCCTATTTTTCGGGTACCTAAAATATTTGAGCCTCTAATTCCGCAAATAATGGCGATAGCGAGGAACGGGACGGGATCCTGTATTCCCCCTTGACTTACTTCTTACACGATAGCCTCAAAATGGCAATCGCGAACACAAACTGATTTTCGAGAAAAAAAGGGGAAGGGTTTAGACCACCCTTCCGCCGACATTCTAGCCGCCGTAGCTCCTCAGTACGTGCACTGAGGACAGAGCCGATGAGTGCGTTGAATAGAGCTCCTCGAACCCTATCTTCAGTGTAAAGGACAACTCTCTATCCCCGTGCGTTTGGACGGGAGAGGCCGGCAAAGTTTCAAAAAATGGACATTTTCACCTGCCAAAACAGAAATTTCTCTACACAAGGAGAACGACGCGGCGCAGAGGGCCGTCCTTTTAACTGTAGCATCCCCGCATGTTCAGTAATAATCACCGCTAATATCGGGCAAATCCGCCGCACTTTTTTCCAGCCCTATTTTTCGGGTACCTAAAATATTTGAGCCTCTAATTCCGCAAATAATGGCGATAGCGAGGAACGGGACGGGGTCCTGTATTCCCCCTTGACTTACTTCTTACACGATAGCCTCAAAATGGCAATCGCGAACACAAACTGATTTTCGAGAAAAAAAGGGGAAGGGTTTAGACCACCCTTCCGCCGACATTCTAGCCGCCGTAGCTCCGCAGTACGTGCACTGAGGACAGAGCCGATGAGTGCGTTGAACAGAGCTCCTCGAACTCTATCTTCAGTGTAAAGGACAACTCTCTATCCCCGTGCGTTTGGACGGGAGAGGCCGGCAAAGTTTCAAAAAATGGTCATTTTGACCTGCCAAAACAGAAATTTCTCTACACAAGGAGAACGACGCAGCGCAGAGGGCCGTCCTTTTAACTGTAGCATCCCCGCATGTTCAGTAATAATCACCGCTAATATCGGGCAAATCCGCCGCACTTTTTTCCAGCCCTATTTTTCGGGTACCTAAAATATTTGAGCCTCTAATTCCGCAAATAATGGCGATAGCGAGGAACGGGACGGGGTCCTGTATTCCCCCTTGACTTACTTCTTACACGATAGCCTCAAAATGGCAATCGCGAACACAAACTGATTTTCGAGAAAAAAAGGGGAAGGGTTTAGACCACCCTTCCGCCGACATTCTAGCCGCCGTAGCTCCGCAGTACGTGCACTGAGGACAGAGCCGATGAGTGCGTTGAATAGAGCTCCTCGAACTCTATCTTCAGTGTAAAGGACAACTCTCTATCCCCGTGCGTTTGGACGGGAGAGGCCGGCAAATTTTCAAAAAATGGTCATTTTGACCTGCCAAAACAGAAATTTCTCTACACAAGGAGAACGACGCGGCGCAGAGGGCCGTCCTTTTAACTGTAGCATCCCCGCATGTTCAGTAATAATCACCGCTAATATCGGGCAAATCCGCCGCACTTTTTTCCAGCCCTATTTTTCGGGTACCTAAAATATTTGAGCCTCTAATTCCGCAAATAATGGCGATAGCGAGGAACGGGACGGGGTCCTGTATTCCCCCTTGACTTACTTCTTACACGATAGCCTCAAAATGGCAATCGCGAACACAAACTGATTTTCGAGAAAAAAAGGGGAAGGGTTTAGACCACCCTTCCGCCGACATTCTAGCCGCCGTAGCTCCTCAGTACGTGCACTGAGGACAGAGCCGATGAGTGCGTTGAATAGATCTCCTCGAACTCTATCTTCAGTGTAAAGGACAACTCTCTATCCCCGTGCGTTTGGACGGGAGAGGCCGGCAAAGTTTCAAAAAATGGACATTTTCACCTGACAAAACAGAAATTTCTCTACACAAGGAGAACGACGCGGCGCAGAGGGCCGTCCTTTTAACTGTAGCATCCCCGCATGTTCAGTAATAATCACCGCTAATATCGGGCAAATCCGCCGCACTTTTTTCCAGCCCTATTTTTCGGGTACCTAAAATATTTGAGCCTCTAATTCCGCAAATAATGGCGATAGCGAGGAACGGGACGGGGTCCTGTATTCCCCCTTGACTTACTTCTTACACGATAGCCTCAAAATGGCAATCGCGAACACAAACTGATTTTCGAGAAAAAAAGGGGAAGGGTTTAGACCACCCTTCCGCCGACATTCTAGCCGCCGTAGCTCCGCAGTACGTGCACTGAGGACAGAGCCGATGAGTGCGTTGAACAGAGCTCCTCGAACTCTATCTTCAGTGTAAGGGACAACTCTCTATCCCCGTGCGTTTGGACGGGAGAGGCCGGCAAAGTTTCAAAAAATGGACATTTTCACATGCCAAAACAGAAATTTCTCTACACAAGGAGAACGACGCGGCGCAGAGGGCCGTCCTTTTAACTGTAGCATCCCCGCATGTTCAGTAATAATCACCGCTAATATCGGGCAAATCCGCCGCACTTTTTTCCAGCCCTATTTTTCGGGTACCTAAAATATTTGAGCCTCTAATTCCGCAAATAATGGCGATAGCGAGGAACGGGACGGGGTCCTGTATTCCCCCTTGACTTACTTCTTACACGATAGCCTCAAAATGGCAATCGCGAACACAAACTGATTTTCGAGAAAAAAAGGGGAAGGGTTTAGACCACCCTTCCGCCGACATTCTAGCCGCCGTAGCTCCTCAGTACGTGCACTGAGGACAAAGCCGATGAGTGCGTTGAATAGAGCTCCTCGAACCCTATCTTCAGTGTAAAGGACAACTCTCTATCCCCGTGCGTTTGGACGGGAGAAGCCGGCAAAGTTTCAAAAAATGGACATTTTCACCTGCCAAAACAGAAATTTCTCTACACAAGGAGAACGACGCGGCGCAGAGGGCCGTCCTTTTAACTGTAGCATCCCCGCATGTTCAGTAATAATCACCGCTAATATCGGGCAAATCCGCCGCACTTTTTTCCAGCCCTATTTTTCGGGTACCTAAAATATTTGAGCCTCTAATTCCGCAAATAATGGCGATAGCGAGGAACGGGACGGGGTCCTGTATTCCCCCTTGACTTACTTCTTACACGATAGCCTCAAAATGGCAATCGCGAACACAAACTGATTTTCGAGAAAAAAAGGGGAAGGGTTTAGACCACCCTTCCGCCGACATTCTAGCCGCCGTAGCTCCGCAGTACGTGCACTGAGGACAGAGCCGATGAGTGCGTTGAACAGAGCTCCTCGAACTCTATCTTCAGTGTAAAGGACAACTCTCTATCCCCGTGCGTTTGGACGGGAGAGGCCGGCAAAGTTTCAAAAAATGGTCATTTTGACCTGCCAAAACAGAAATTTCTCTACACAAGGAGAACGACGCAGCGCAGAGGGCCGTCCTTTTAACTGTAGCATCCCCGCATGTTCAGTAATAATCACCGCTAATATCGGGCAAATCCGCCGCACTTTTTTCCAGCCCTATTTTTCGGGTACCTAAAATATTTGAGACTCTAATTCCGCAAATAATGGCGATAGCGAGGAACGGGACGGGGTCCTGTATTCCCCCTTGACTTACTTCTTACACGATAGCCTCAAAATGGCAATCGCGAACACAAACTGATTTTCGAGAAAAAAAGGGGAAGGGTTTAGACCACCCTTCCGCCGACATTCTAGCCGCCGTAGCTCCGCAGTACGTGCACTGAGGACAGAGCCGATGAGTGCGTTGAATAGAGCTCCTCGAACTCTATCTTCAGTGTAAAGGACAACTCTCTATCCCCGTGCGTTTGGACGGGAGAGGCCGGCAAAGTTTCAAAAAATGGACATTTTCAGTAATAATCACCGCTAATATCGGGCAAATCCGCCGCACTTTTTTCCAGCCCTATTTTTCGGGTACCTAAAATATTTGAGACTCTAATTCCGCAAATAATGGCGATAGCGAGGAACGGGACGGGGTCCTGTATTCCCCCTTGACTTACTTCTTACACGATAGCCTCAAAATGGCAATCGCGAACACAAACTGATTTTCGAGAAAAAAAGGGGAAGGGTTTAGACCACCCTTCCGCCGACATTCTAGCCGCCGTAGCTCCGCAGTACGTGCACTGAGGACAGAGCCGATGAGTGCGTTGAATAGAGCTCCTCGAACTCTATCTTCAGTGTAAAGGACAACTCTCTATCCCCGTGCGTTTGGACGGGAGAGGCCGGCAAAGTTTCAAAAAATGGTCATTTTGACCTGCCAAAACAGAAATTTCTCTACACAAGGAGAACGACGCGGCGCAGAGGGCCGTCCTTTTAACTGTAGCATCCCCGCATGTTCAGTAATAATCACCGCTAATATCGGGCAAATCCGCCGCACTTTTTTCCAGCCCTATTTTTCGGGTACCTAAAATATTTGAGCCTCTAATTCCGCAAATAATGGCGATAGCGAGGAACGGGACGGGGTCCTGTATTCCCCCTTGACTTACTTCTTACACGATAGCCTCAAAATGGCAATCGCGAACACAAACTGATTTTCGAGAAAAAAAGGGGAAGGGTTTAGACCACCCTTCCGCCGACATTCTAGCCGCCGTAGCTCCGCAGTACGTGCACTGAGGACAGAGCCGATGAGTGCGTTGAATAGAGCTCCTCGAACTCTATCTTCAGTGTAAAGGACAACTCTCTATCCCCGTGCGTTTGGACGGGAGAGGCCGGCAAAGTTTCAAAAAATGATCATTTTCACCTGCCAAAACAGAAATTTCTCTACACAAGGAGAACGACGCGGCGCAGAGGGCCGTCCTTTTAACTGTAGCATCCCCGCATGTTCAGTAATAATCACCGCTAATATCGGTCAAATCCGCCGCACTTTTTTCCAGCCCTATTTTTCGGGTACCTAAAATATTTGAGCCTCTAATTCCGCAAATAATGGCGATAGCGAGGAACGGGACGGGGTCCTGTATTCCCCCTTGACTTACTTCTTACACGATAGCCTCAAAATGGCAATCGCGAACACAAACTGATTTTCGAGAAAAAAAGGGGAAGGGTTTAGACCACCCTTCCGCCGACATTCTAGCCGCCGTAGCTCCGCAGTACGTGCACTGAGGACAGAGCCGATGAGTGCGTTGAACAGAGCTCCTCGAACTCTATCTTCAGTGTAAAGGACAACTCTCTATCCCCGTGCGTTTGGACGGGAGAGGCCGGCAAAGTTTCAAAAAATGGTCATTTTGACCTGCCAAAACAGAAATTTCTCTACACAAGGAGAACGACGCAGCGCAGAGGGCCGTCCTTTTAACTGTAGCATCCCCGCATGTTCAGTAATAATCACCGCTAATATCGGGCAAATCCGCCGCACTTTTTTCCAGCCCTATTTTTCGGGTACCTAAAATA
The DNA here is from genome assembly GCF_040183065.1 of Periplaneta americana. Lineage (NCBI taxonomy): Eukaryota > Metazoa > Arthropoda > Insecta > Blattodea > Blattidae > Periplaneta > Periplaneta americana. The sequence goes on along the minus strand of NW_027185544.1, from coordinate 32,525 downwards.
TTTGAGCCTCTAATTCCGCAAATAATGGCGATAGCGAGGAACGGGACGGGGTCCTGTATTCCCCCTTGACTTACTTCTTACACGATAGCCTCAAAATGGCAATCGCGAACACAAACTGATTTTCGAGAAAAAAAGGGGAAGGGTTTAGACCACCCTTCCGCCGACATTCTAGCCGCCGTAGCTCCGCAGTACGTGCACTGAGGACAGAGCCGATGAGTGCGTTGAACAGAGCTCCTCGAACTCTATCTTCAGTGTAAAGGACAACTCTCTATCCCCGTGCGTTTGGACGGGAGAGGCCGGCAAAGTTTCAAAAAATGGACATTTTCACCTGCCAAAACAGAAATTTCTCTACACAAGGAGAACGACGCGGCGCAGAGGGCCGTCCTTTTAACTGTAGCATCCCCGCATGTTCAGTAATAATCACCGCTAATATCGGGCAAATCCGCCGCACTTTTTTCCAGCCCTATTTTTCGGGTACCTAAAATATTTGAGCCTCTAATTCCGCAAATAATGGCGATAGCGAGGAACGGGACGGGGTCCTGTATTCCCCCTTGACTTACTTCTTACACGATAGCCTCAAAATGGCAATCGCGAACACAAACTGATTTTCGAGAAAAAAAGGGGAAGGGTTTAGACCACCCTTCCGCCGACATTCTAGCCGCCGTAGCTCCGCAGTACGTGCACTGAGGACAGAGCCGATGAGTGCGTTGAATAGAGCTCCTCGAACTCTATCTTCAGTGTAAAGGACAACTCTCTATCCCCGTGCGTTTGGACGGGAGAGGCCGGCAAATTTTCAAAAAATGGACATTTTCAGTAATAATCACCGCTAATATCGGGCAAATCCGCCGCACTTTTTTCCAGCCCTATTTTTCGGGTACCTAAAATATTTGAGACTCTAATTCCACAAATAATGGCGATAGCGAGGAACGGGACGGGGTCCTGTATTCCCCCTTGACTTACTTCTTACACGATAGCCTCAAAATGGCAATCGCGAACACAAACTGATTTTCGAGAAAAAAAGGGGAAGGGTTTAGACCACCCTTCCGCCGACATTCTAGCCGCCGTAGCTCCGCAGTACGTGCACTGAGGACAGAGCCGATGAGTGCGTTGAACAGAGCTCCTCGAACTCTATCTTCAGTGTAAGGGACAACTCTCTATCCCCGTGCGTTTGGACGGGAGAGGCCGGCAAAGTTTCAAAAAATGGACATTTTCACATGCCAAAACAGAAATTTCTCTACACAAGGAGAACGACGCGGCGCAGAGGGCCGTCCTTTTAACTGTAGCATCCCCGCATGTTCAGTAATAATCACCGCTAATATCGGGCAAATCCGCCGCACTTTTTTCCAGCCCTATTTTTCGGGTACCTAAAATATTTGAGCCTCTAATTCCGCAAATAATGGCGATAGCGAGGAACGGGACGGGGTCCTGTATTCCCCCTTGACTTACTTCTTACACGATAGCCTCAAAATGGCAATCGCGAACACAAACTGATTTTCGAGAAAAAAAGGGGAAGGGTTTAGACCACCCTTCCGCCGACATTCTAGCCGCCGTAGCTCCTCAGTACGTGCACTGAGGACAAAGCCGATGAGTGCGTTGAATAGAGCTCCTCGAACCCTATCTTCAGTGTAAAGGACAACTCTCTATCCCCGTGCGTTTGGACGGGAGAAGCCGGCAAAGTTTCAAAAAATGGACATTTTCACCTGCCAAAACAGAAATTTCTCTACACAAGGAGAACGACGCGGCGCAGAGGGCCGTCCTTTTAACTGTAGCATCCCCGCATGTTCAGTAATAATCACCGCTAATATCGGGCAAATCCGCCGCACTTTTTTCCAGCCCTATTTTTCGGGTACCTAAAATATTTGAGCCTCTAATTCCGCAAATAATGGCGATAGCGAGGAACGGGACGGGGTCCTGTATTCCCCCTTGACTTACTTCTTACACGATAGCCTCAAAATGGCAATCGCGAACACAAACTGATTTTCGAGAAAAAAAGGGGAAGGGTTTAGACCACCCTTCCGCCGACATTCTAGCCGCCGTAGCTCCGCAGTACGTGCACTGAGGACAGAGCCGATGAGTGCGTTGAACAGAGCTCCTCGAACTCTATCTTCAGTGTAAGGGACAACTCTCTATCCCCGTGCGTTTGGACGGGAGAGGCCGGCAAAGTTTCAAAAAATGGACATTTTCAGTAATAATCACCGCTAATATCGGGCAAATCCGCCGCACTTTTTTCCAGCCCTATTTTTCGGGTACCTAAAATATTTGAGACTCTAATTCCGCAAATAATGGCGATAGCGAGGAACGGGACGGGGTCCTGTATTCCCCCTTGACTTACTTCTTACACGATAGCCTCAAAATGGCAATCGCGAACACAAACTGATTTTCGAGAAAAAAAGGGGAAGGGTTTAGACCACCCTTCCGCCGACATTCTAGCCGCCGTAGCTCCGCAGTACGTGCACTGAGGACAGAGCCGATGAGTGCGTTGAATAGAGCTCCTCGAACTCTATCTTCAGTGTAAAGGACAACTCTCTATCCCCGTGCGTTTGGACGGGAGAGGCCGGCAAAGTTTCAAAAAATGGTCATTTTGACCTGCCAAAACAGAAATTTCTCTACACAAGGAGAACGACGCGGCGCAGAGGGCCGTCCTTTTAACTGTAGCATCCCCGCATGTTCAGTAATAATCACCGCTAATATCGGGCAAATCCGCCGCACTTTTTTCCAGCCCTATTTTTCGGGTACCTAAAATATTTGAGCCTCTAATTCCGCAAATAATGGCGATAGCGAGGAACGGGACGGGGTCCTGTATTCCCCCTTGACTTACTTCTTACACGATAGCCTCAAAATGGCAATCGCGAACACAAACTGATTTTCGAGAAAAAAAGGGGAAGGGTTTAGACCACCCTTCCGCCGACATTCTAGCCGCCGTAGCTCCGCAGTACGTGCACTGAGGACAGAGCCGATGAGTGCGTTGAACAGAGCTCCTCGAACTCTATCTTCAGTGTAAAGGACAACTCTCTATCCCCGTGCGTTTGGACGGGAGAGGCCGGCAAAGTTTCAAAAAATGGACATTTTCACCTGCCAAAACAGAAATTTCTCTACACAAGGAGAACGACGCGGCGCAGAGGGCCGTCCTTTTAACTGTAGCATCCCCGCATGTTCAGTAATAATCACCGCTAATATCGGGCAAATCCGCCGCACTTTTTTCCAGCCCTATTTTTCGGGTACCTAAAATATTTGAGCCTCTAATTCCGCAAATAATGGCGATAGCGAGGAACGGGACGGGGTCCTGTATTCCCCCTTGACTTACTTCTTACACGATAGCCTCAAAATGGCAATCGCGAACACAAACTGATTTTCGAGAAAAAAAGGGGAAGGGTTTAGACCACCCTTCCGCCGACATTCTAGCCGCCGTAGCTCCGCAGTACGTGCACTGAGGACAGAGCCGATGAGTGCGTTGAATAGAGCTCCTCGAACTCTATCTTCAGTGTAAAGGACAACTCTCTATCCCCGTGCGTTTGGACGGGAGAGGCCGGCAAATTTTCAAAAAATGGACATTTTCAGTAATAATCACCGCTAATATCGGGCAAATCCGCCGCACTTTTTTCCAGCCCTATTTTTCGGGTACCTAAAATATTTGAGACTCTAATTCCACAAATAATGGCGATAGCGAGGAACGGGACGGGGTCCTGTATTCCCCCTTGACTTACTTCTTACACGATAGCCTCAAAATGGCAATCGCGAACACAAACTGATTTTCGAGAAAAAAAGGGGAAGGGTTTAGACCACCCTTCCGCCGACATTCTAGCCGCCGTAGCTCCGCAGTACGTGCACTGAGGACAGAGCCGATGAGTGCGTTGAACAGAGCTCCTCGAACTCTATCTTCAGTGTAAGGGACAACTCTCTATCCCCGTGCGTTTGGACGGGAGAGGCCGGCAAAGTTTCAAAAAATGGACATTTTCACATGCCAAAACAGAAATTTCTCTACACAAGGAGAACGACGCGGCGCAGAGGGCCGTCCTTTTAACTGTAGCATCCCCGCATGTTCAGTAATAATCACCGCTAATATCGGGCAAATCCGCCGCACTTTTTTCCAGCCCTATTTTTCGGGTACCTAAAATATTTGAGCCTCTAATTCCGCAAATAATGGCGATAGCGAGGAACGGGACGGGGTCCTGTATTCCCCCTTGACTTACTTCTTACACGATAGCCTCAAAATGGCAATCGCGAACACAAACTGATTTTCGAGAAAAAAAGGGGAAGGGTTTAGACCACCCTTCCGCCGACATTCTAGCCGCCGTAGCTCCTCAGTACGTGCACTGAGGACAAAGCCGATGAGTGCGTTGAATAGAGCTCCTCGAACCCTATCTTCAGTGTAAAGGACAACTCTCTATCCCCGTGCGTTTGGACGGGAGAAGCCGGCAAAGTTTCAAAAAATGGACATTTTCACCTGCCAAAACAGAAATTTCTCTACACAAGGAGAACGACGCGGCGCAGAGGGCCGTCCTTTTAACTGTAGCATCCCCGCATGTTCAGTAATAATCACCGCTAATATCGGGCAAATCCGCCGCACTTTTTTCCAGCCCTATTTTTCGGGTACCTAAAATATTTGAGCCTCTAATTCCGCAAATAATGGCGATAGCGAGGAACGGGACGGGGTCCTGTATTCCCCCTTGACTTACTTCTTACACGATAGCCTCAAAATGGCAATCGCGAACACAAACTGATTTTCGAGAAAAAAAGGGGAAGGGTTTAGACCACCCTTCCGCCGACATTCTAGCCGCCGTAGCTCCGCAGTACGTGCACTGAGGACAGAGCCGATGAGTGCGTTGAACAGAGCTCCTCGAACTCTATCTTCAGTGTAAGGGACAACTCTCTATCCCCGTGCGTTTGGACGGGAGAGGCCGGCAAAGTTTCAAAAAATGGACATTTTCAGTAATAATCACCGCTAATATCGGGCAAATCCGCCGCACTTTTTTCCAGCCCTATTTTTCGGGTACCTAAAATATTTGAGACTCTAATTCCGCAAATAATGGCGATAGCGAGGAACGGGACGGGGTCCTGTATTCCCCCTTGACTTACTTCTTACACGATAGCCTCAAAATGGCAATCGCGAACACAAACTGATTTTCGAGAAAAAAAGGGGAAGGGTTTAGACCACCCTTCCGCCGACATTCTAGCCGCCGTAGCTCCGCAGTACGTGCACTGAGGACAGAGCCGATGAGTGCGTTGAATAGAGCTCCTCGAACTCTATCTTCAGTGTAAAGGACAACTCTCTATCCCCGTGCGTTTGGACGGGAGAGGCCGGCAAAGTTTCAAAAAATGGTCATTTTGACCTGCCAAAACAGAAATTTCTCTACACAAGGAGAACGACGCGGCGCAGAGGGCCGTCCTTTTAACTGTAGCATCCCCGCATGTTCAGTAATAATCACCGCTAATATCGGGCAAATCCGCCGCACTTTTTTCCAGCCCTATTTTTCGGGTACCTAAAATATTTGAGCCTCTAATTCCGCAAATAATGGCGATAGCGAGGAACGGGACGGGGTCCTGTATTCCCCCTTGACTTACTTCTTACACGATAGCCTCAAAATGGCAATCGCGAACACAAACTGATTTTCGAGAAAAAAAGGGGAAGGGTTTAGACCACCCTTCCGCCGACATTCTAGCCGCCGTAGCTCCGCAGTACGTGCACTGAGGACAGAGCCGATGAGTGCGTTGAATAGAGCTCCTCGAACTCTATCTTCAGTGTAAAGGACAACTCTCTATCCCCGTGCGTTTGGACGGGAGAGGCCGGCAAAGTTTCAAAAAATGATCATTTTCACCTGCCAAAACAGAAATTTCTCTACACAAGGAGAACGACGCGGCGCAGAGGGCCGTCCTTTTAACTGTAGCATCCCCGCATGTTCAGTAATAATCACCGCTAATATCGGTCAAATCCGCCGCACTTTTTTCCAGCCCTATTTTTCGGGTACCTAAAATATTTGAGCCTCTAATTCCGCAAATAATGGCGATAGCGAGGAACGGGACGGGGTCCTGTATTCCCCCTTGACTTACTTCTTACACGATAGCCTCAAAATGGCAATCGCGAACACAAACTGATTTTCGAGAAAAAAAGGGGAAGGGTTTAGACCACCCTTCCGCCGACATTCTAGCCGCCGTAGCTCCGCAGTACGTGCACTGAGGACAGAGCCGATGAGTGCGTTGAACAGAGCTCCTCGAACTCTATCTTCAGTGTAAAGGACAACTCTCTATCCCCGTGCGTTTGGACGGGAGAGGCCGGCAAAGTTTCAAAAAATGGTCATTTTGACCTGCCAAAACAGAAATTTCTCTACACAAGGAGAACGACGCAGCGCAGAGGGCCGTCCTTTTAACTGTAGCATCCCCGCATGTTCAGTAATAATCACCGCTAATATCGGGCAAATCCGCCGCACTTTTTTCCAGCCCTATTTTTCGGGTACCTAAAATATTTGAGCCTCTAATTCCGCAAATAATGGCGATAGCGAGGAACGGGACGGGGTCCTGTATTCCCCCTTGACTTACTTCTTACACGATAGCCTCAAAATGGCAATCGCGAACACAAACTGATTTTCGAGAAAAAAAGGGGAAGGGTTTAGACCACCCTTCCGCCGACATTCTAGCCGCCGTAGCTCCGCAGTACGTGCACTGAGGACAGAGCCGATGAGTGCGTTGAACAGAGCTCCTCGAACTCTATCTTCAGTGTAAAGGACAACTCTCTATCCCCGTGCGTTTGGACGGGAGAGGCCGGCAAAGTTTCAAAAAATGGACATTTTCACCTGCCAAAACAGAAATTTCTCTACACAAGGAGAACGACGCGGCGCAGAGGGCCGTCCTTTTAACTGTAGCATCCCCGCATGTTCAGTAATAATCACCGCTAATATCGGGCAAATCCGCCGCACTTTTTTCCAGCCCTATTTTTCGGGTACCTAAAATATTTGAGCCTCTAATTCCGCAAATAATGGCGATAGCGAGGAACGGGACGGGGTCCTGTATTCCCCCTTGACTTACTTCTTACACGATAGCCTCAAAATGGCAATCGCGAACACAAACTGATTTTCGAGAAAAAAAGGGGAAGGGTTTAGACCACCCTTCCGCCGACATTCTAGCCGCCGTAGCTCCGCAGTACGTGCACTGAGGACAGAGCCGATGAGTGCGTTGAATAGAGCTCCTCGAACTCTATCTTCAGTGTAAAGGACAACTCTCTATCCCCGTGCGTTTGGACGGGAGAGGCCGGCAAATTTTCAAAAAATGGACATTTTCAGTAATAATCACCGCTAATATCGGGCAAATCCGCCGCACTTTTTTCCAGCCCTATTTTTCGGGTACCTAAAATATTTGAGACTCTAATTCCACAAATAATGGCGATAGCGAGGAACGGGACGGGGTCCTGTATTCCCCCTTGACTTACTTCTTACACGATAGCCTCAAAATGGCAATCGCGAACACAAACTGATTTTCGAGAAAAAAAGGGGAAGGGTTTAGACCACCCTTCCGCCGACATTCTAGCCGCCGTAGCTCCGCAGTACGTGCACTGAGGACAGAGCCGATGAGTGCGTTGAACAGAGCTCCTCGAACTCTATCTTCAGTGTAAGGGACAACTCTCTATCCCCGTGCGTTTGGACGGGAGAGGCCGGCAAAGTTTCAAAAAATGGACATTTTCACATGCCAAAACAGAAATTTCTCTACACAAGGAGAACGACGCGGCGCAGAGGGCCGTCCTTTTAACTGTAGCATCCCCGCATGTTCAGTAATAATCACCGCTAATATCGGGCAAATCCGCCGCACTTTTTTCCAGCCCTATTTTTCGGGTACCTAAAATATTTGAGCCTCTAATTCCGCAAATAATGGCGATAGCGAGGAACGGGACGGGGTCCTGTATTCCCCCTTGACTTACTTCTTACACGATAGCCTCAAAATGGCAATCGCGAACACAAACTGATTTTCGAGAAAAAAAGGGGAAGGGTTTAGACCACCCTTCCGCCGACATTCTAGCCGCCGTAGCTCCTCAGTACGTGCACTGAGGACAAAGCCGATGAGTGCGTTGAATAGAGCTCCTCGAACCCTATCTTCAGTGTAAAGGACAACTCTCTATCCCCGTGCGTTTGGACGGGAGAAGCCGGCAAAGTTTCAAAAAATGGACATTTTCACCTGCCAAAACAGAAATTTCTCTACACAAGGAGAACGACGCGGCGCAGAGGGCCGTCCTTTTAACTGTAGCATCCCCGCATGTTCAGTAATAATCACCGCTAATATCGGGCAAATCCGCCGCACTTTTTTCCAGCCCTATTTTTCGGGTACCTAAAATATTTGAGCCTCTAATTCCGCAAATAATGGCGATAGCGAGGAACGGGACGGGGTCCTGTATTCCCCCTTGACTTACTTCTTACACGATAGCCTCAAAATGGCAATCGCGAACACAAACTGATTTTCGAGAAAAAAAGGGGAAGGGTTTAGACCACCCTTCCGCCGACATTCTAGCCGCCGTAGCTCCGCAGTACGTGCACTGAGGACAGAGCCGATGAGTGCGTTGAACAGAGCTCCTCGAACTCTATCTTCAGTGTAAGGGACAACTCTCTATCCCCGTGCGTTTGGACGGGAGAGGCCGGCAAAGTTTCAAAAAATGGACATTTTCACATGCCAAAACAGAAATTTCTCTACACAAGGAGAACGACGCGGCGCAGAGGGCCGTCCTTTTAACTGTAGCATCCCCGCATGTTCAGTAATAATCACCGCTAATATCGGGCAAATCCGCCGCACTTTTTTCCAGCCCTATTTTTCGGGTACCTAAAATATTTGAGCCTCTAATTCCGCAAATAATGGCGATAGCGAGGAACGGGACGGGGTCCTGTATTCCCCCTTGACTTACTTCTTACACGATAGCCTCAAAATGGCAATCGCGAACACAAACTGATTTTCGAGAAAAAAAGGGGAAGGGTTTAGACCACCCTTCCGCCGACATTCTAGCCGCCGTAGCTCCTCAGTACGTGCACTGAGGACAAAGCCGATGAGTGCGTTGAATAGAGCTCCTCGAACCCTATCTTCAGTGTAAAGGACAACTCTCTATCCCCGTGCGTTTGGACGGGAGAAGCCGGCAAAGTTTCAAAAAATGGACATTTTCACCTGCCAAAACAGAAATTTCTCTACACAAGGAGAACGACGCGGCGCAGAGGGCCGTCCTTTTAACTGTAGCATCCCCGCATGTTCAGTAATAATCACCGCTAATATCGGGCAAATCCGCCGCACTTTTTTCCAGCCCTATTTTTCGGGTACCTAAAATATTTGAGCCTCTAATTCCGCAAATAATGGCGATAGCGAGGAACGGGACGGGGTCCTGTATTCCCCCTTGACTTACTTCTTACACGATAGCCTCAAAATGGCAATCGCGAACACAAACTGATTTTCGAGAAAAAAAGGGGAAGGGTTTAGACCACCCTTCCGCCGACATTCTAGCCGCCGTAGCTCCGCAGTACGTGCACTGAGGACAGAGCCGATGAGTGCGTTGAACAGAGCTCCTCGAACTCTATCTTCAGTGTAAAGGACAACTCTCTATCCCCGTGCGTTTGGACGGGAGAGGCCGGCAAAGTTTCAAAAAATGGTCATTTTGACCTGCCAAAACAGAAATTTCTCTACACAAGGAGAACGACGCAGCGCAGAGGGCCGTCCTTTTAACTGTAGCATCCCCGCATGTTCAGTAATAATCACCGCTAATATCGGGCAAATCCGCCGCACTTTTTTCCAGCCCTATTTTTCGGGTACCTAAAATATTTGAGACTCTAATTCCGCAAATAATGGCGATAGCGAGGAACGGGACGGGGTCCTGTATTCCCCCTTGACTTACTTCTTACACGATAGCCTCAAAATGGCAATCGCGAACACAAACTGATTTTCGAGAAAAAAAGGGGAAGGGTTTAGACCACCCTTCCGCCGACATTCTAGCCGCCGTAGCTCCTCAGTACGTGCACTGAGGACAGAGCCGATGAGTGCGTTGAATAGAGCTCCTCGAACCCTATCTTCAGTGTAAAGGACAACTCTCTATCCCCGTGCGTTTGGACGGGAGAGGCCGGCAAAGTTTCAAAAAATGGACATTTTCACCTGCCAAAACAGAAATTTCTCTACACAAGGAGAACGACGCGGCGCAGAGGGCCGTCCTTTTAACTGTAGCATCCCCGCATGTTCAGTAATAATCACCGCTAATATCGGGCAAATCCGCCGCACTTTTTTCCATTCCTATTTTTCGGGTACCTAAAATATTTGAGCCTCTAATTCCGCAAATAATGGCGATAGCGAGGAACGGGACGGGGTCCTGTATTCCCCCTTGACTTACTTCTTACACGATAGCCTCAAAATGGCAATCGCGAACACAAACTGATTTTCGAGAAAAAAAGGGGAAGGGTTTAGACCACCCTTCCGCCGACATTCTAGCCGCCGTAGCTCCGCAGTACGTGCACTGAGGACAGAGCCGATGAGTGCGTTGAATAGAGCTCCTCGAACTCTATCTTCAGTGTAAAGGACAACTCTCTATCCCCGTGCGTTTGGACGGGAGAGGCCGGCAAAGTTTCAAAAAATGGACATTTTCAGTAATAATCACCGCTAATATCGGGCAAATCCGCCGCACTTTTTTCCAGCCCTATTTTTCGGGTACCTAAAATATTTGAGACTCTAATTCCGCAAATAATGGCGATAGCGAGGAACGGGACGGGGTCCTGTATTCCCCCTTGACTTACTTCTTACACGATAGCCTCAAAATGGCAATCGCGAACACAAACTGATTTTCGAGAAAAAAAGGGGAAGGGTTTAGACCACCCTTCCGCCGACATTCTAGCCGCCGTAGCTCCGCAGTACGTGCACTGAGGACAGAGCCGATGAGTGCGTTGAATAGAGCTCCTCGAACTCTATCTTCAGTGTAAAGGACAACTCTCTATCCCCGTGCGTTTGGACGGGAGAGGCCGGCAAAGTTTCAAAAAATGGTCATTTTGACCTGCCAAAACAGAAATTTCTCTACACAAGGAGAACGACGCGGCGCAGAGGGCCGTCCTTTTAACTGTAGCATCCCCGCATGTTCAGTAATAATCACCGCTAATATCGGGCAAATCCGCCGCACTTTTTTCCAGCCCTATTTTTCGGGTACCTAAAATATTTGAGCCTCTAATTCCGCAAATAATGGCGATAGCGAGGAACGGGACGGGGTCCTGTATTCCCCCTTGACTTACTTCTTACACGATAGCCTCAAAATGGCAATCGCGAACACAAACTGATTTTCGAGAAAAAAAGGGGAAGGGTTTAGACCACCCTTCCGCCGACATTCTAGCCGCCGTAGCTCCGCAGTACGTGCACTGAGGACAGAGCCGATGAGTGCGTTGAATAGAGCTCCTCGAACTCTATCTTCAGTGTAAAGGACAACTCTCTATCCCCGTGCGTTTGGACGGGAGAGGCCGGCAAAGTTTCAAAAAATGGTCATTTTCACCTGCCAAAACAGAAATTTCTCTACACAAGGAGAACGACGCGGCGCAGAGGGCCGTCCTTTTAACTGTAGCATCCCCGCATGTTCAGTAATAATCACCGCTAATATCGGTCAAATCCGCCGCACTTTTTTCCAGCCCTATTTTTCGGGTACCTAAAATATTTGAGCCTCTAATTCCGCAAATAATGGCGATAGCGAGGAACGGGACGGGGTCCTGTATTCCCCCTTGACTTACTTCTTACACGATAGCCTCAAAATGGCAATCGCGAACACAAACTGATTTTCGAGAAAAAAAGGGGAAGGGTTTAGACCACCCTTCCGCCGACATTCTAGCCGCCGTAGCTCCGCAGTACGTGCACTGAGGACAGAGCCGATGAGTGCGTTGAATAGAGCTCCTCGAACTCTATCTTCAGTGTAAAGGACAACTCTCTATCCCCGTGCGTTTGGACGGGAGAGGCCGGCAAAGTTTCAAAAAATGGACATTTTCAGTAATAATCACCGCTAATATCGGGCAAATCCGCCGCACTTTTTTCCAGCCCTATTTTTCGGGTACCTAAAATATTTGAGACTCTAATTCCGCAAATAATGGCGATAGCGAGGAACGGGACGGGGTCCTGTATTCCCCCTTGACTTACTTCTTACACGATAGCCTCAAAATGGCAATCGCGAACACAAACTGATTTTCGAGAAAAAAAGGGGAAGGGTTTAGACCACCCTTCCGCCGACATTCTAGCCGCCGTAGCTCCGCAGTACGTGCACTGAGGACAGAGCCGATGAGTGCGTTGAATAGAGCTCCTCGAACTCTATCTTCAGTGTAAAGGACAACTCTCTATCCCCGTGCGTTTGGACGGGAGAGGCCGGCAAAGTTTCAAAAAATGGTCATTTTGACCTGCCAAAACAGAAATTTCTCTACACAAGGAGAACGACGCGGCGCAGAGGGCCGTCCTTTTAACTGTAGCATCCCCGCATGTTCAGTAATAATCACCGCTAATATCGGGCAAATCCGCCGCACTTTTTTCCAGCCCTATTTTTCGGGTACCTAAAATATTTGAGCCTCTAATTCCGCAAATAATGGCGATAGCGAGGAACGGGACGGGGTCCTGTATTCCCCCTTGACTTACTTCTTACACGATAGCCTCAAAATGGCAATCGCGAACACAAACTGATTTTCGAGAAAAAAAGGGGAAGGGTTTAGACCACCCTTCCGCCGACATTCTAGCCGCCGTAGCTCCGCAGTACGTGCACTGAGGACAGAGCCGATGAGTGCGTTGAATAGAGCTCCTCGAACTCTATCTTCAGTGTAAAGGACAACTCTCTATCCCCGTGCGTTTGGACGGGAGAGGCCGGCAAAGTTTCAAAAAATGGTCATTTTCACCTGCCAAAACAGAAATTTCTCTACACAAGGAGAACGACGCGGCGAAGAGGGCCGTCCTTTTAACTGTAGCATCCCCGCATGTTCAGTAATAATCACCGCTAATATCGGTCAAATCCGCCGCACTTTTTTCCAGCCCTATTTTTCGGGTACCTAAAATATTTGAGCCTCTAATTCCGCAAATAATGGCGATAGCGAGGAACGGGACGGGGTCCTGTATTCCCCCTTGACTTACTTCTTACACGATAGCCTCAAAATGGCAATCGCGAACACAAACTGATTTTCGAGAAAAAAAGGGGAAGGGTTTAGACCACCCTTCCGCCGACATTCTAGCCGCCGTAGCTCCGCAGTACGTGCACTGAGGACAGAGCCGATGAGTGCGTTGAACAGAGCTCCTCGAACTCTATCTTCAGTGTAAAGGACAACTCTCTATCCCCGTGCGTTTGGACGGGAGAGGCCGGCAAAGTTTCAAAAAATGGTCATTTTGACCTGCCAAAACAGAAATTTCTCTACACAAGGAGAACGACGCAGCGCAGAGGGCCGTCCTTTTAACTGTAGCATCCCCGCATGTTCAGTAATAATCACCGCTAATATCGGGCAAATCCGCCGCACTTTTTTCCAGCCCTATTTTTCGGGTACCTAAAATATTTGAGCCTCTAATTCCGCAAATAATGGCGATAGCGAGGAACGGGACGGGGTCCTGTATTCCCCCTTGACTTACTTCTTACACGATAGCCTCAAAATGGCAATCGCGAACACAAACTGATTTTCGAGAAAAAAAGGGGAAGGGTTTAGACCACCCTTCCGCCGACATTCTAGCCGCCGTAGCTCCGCAGTACGTGCACTGAGGACAGAGCCGATGAGTGCGTTGAACAGAGCTCCTCGAACTCTATCTTCAGTGTAAAGGACAACTCTCTATCCCCGTGCGTTTGGACGGGAGAGGCCGGCAAAGTTTCAAAAAATGGACATTTTCACCTGCCAAAACAGAAATTTCTCTACACAAGGAGAACGACGCGGCGCAGAGGGCCGTCCTTTTAACTGTAGCATCCCCGCATGTTCAGTAATAATCACCGCTAATATCGGGCAAATCCGCCGCACTTTTTTCCAGCCCTATTTTTCGGGTACCTAAAATATTTGAGCCTCTAATTCCGCAAATAATGGCGATAGCGAGGAACGGGACGGGGTCCTGTATTCCCCCTTGACTTACTTCTTACACGATAGCCTCAAAATGGCAATCGCGAACACAAACTGATTTTCGAGAAAAAAAGGGGAAGGGTTTAGACCACCCTTCCGCCGACATTCTAGCCGCCGTAGCTCCGCAGTACGTGCACTGAGGACAGAGCCGATGAGTGCGTTGAATAGAGCTCCTCGAACTCTATCTTCAGTGTAAAGGACAACTCTCTATCCCCGTGCGTTTGGACGGGAGAGGCCGGCAAATTTTCAAAAAATGGACATTTTCAGTAATAATCACCGCTAATATCGGGCAAATCCGCCGCACTTTTTTCCAGCCCTATTTTTCGGGTACCTAAAATATTTGAGACTCTAATTCCACAAATAATGGCGATAGCGAGGAACGGGACGGGGTCCTGTATTCCCCCTTGACTTACTTCTTACACGATAGCCTCAAAATGGCAATCGCGAACACAAACTGATTTTCGAGAAAAAAAGGGGAAGGGTTTAGACCACCCTTCCGCCGACATTCTAGCCGCCGTAGCTCCGCAGTACGTGCACTGAGGACAGAGCCGATGAGTGCGTTGAATAGAGCTCCTCGAACTCTATCTTCAGTGTAAAGGACAACTCTCTATCCCCGTGCGTTTGGACGGGAGAGGCCGGCAAAGTTTCAAAAAATGGTCATTTTGACCTGCCAAAACAGAAATTTCTCTACACAAGGAGAACGACGCGGCGCAGAGGGCCGTCCTTTTAACTGTAGCATCCCCGCATGTTCAGTAATAATCACCGCTAATATCGGGCAAATCCGCCGCACTTTTTTCCAGCCCTATTTTTCGGGTACCTAAAATATTTGAGCCTCTAATTCCGCAAATAATGGCGATAGCGAGGAACGGGACGGGGTCCTGTATTCCCCCTTGACTTACTTCTTACACGATAGCCTCAAAATGGCAATCGCGAACACAAACTGATTTTCGAGAAAAAAAGGGGAAGGGTTTAGACCACCCTTCCGCCGACATTCTAGCCGCCGTAGCTCCGCAGTACGTGCACTGAGGACAGAGCCGATGAGTGCGTTGAATAGAGCTCCTCGAACTCTATCTTCAGTGTAAAGGACAACTCTCTATCCCCGTGCGTTTGGACGGGAGAGGCCGGCAAAGTTTCAAAAAATGGTCATTTTCACCTGCCAAAACAGAAATTTCTCTACACAAGGAGAACGACGCGGCGCAGAGGGCCGTCCTTTTAACTGTAGCATCCCCGCATGTTCAGTAATAATCACCGCTAATATCGGTCAAATCCGCCGCACTTTTTTCCAGCCCTATTTTTCGGGTACCTAAAATATTTGAGCCTCTAATTCCGCAAATAATGGCGATAGCGAGGAACGGGACGGGGTCCTGTATTCCCCCTTGACTTACTTCTTACACGATAGCCTCAAAATGGCAATCGCGAACACAAACTGATTTTCGAGAAAAAAAGGGGAAGGGTTTAGACCACCCTTCCGCCGACATTCTAGCCGCCGTAGCTCCGCAGTACGTGCACTGAGGACAGAGCCGATGAGTGCGTTGAACAGAGCTCCTCGAACTCTATCTTCAGTGTAAAGGACAACTCTCTATCCCCGTGCGTTTGGACGGGAGAGGCCGGCAAAGTTTCAAAAAATGGACATTTTCAGTAATAATCACCGCTAATATCGGGCAAATCCGCCGCACTTTTTTCCAGCCCTATTTTTCGGGTACCTAAAATATTTGAGACTCTAATTCCGCAAATAATGGCGATAGCGAGGAACGGGACGGGGTCCTGTATTCCCCCTTGACTTACTTCTTACACGATAGCCTCAAAATGGCAATCGCGAACACAAACTGATTTTCGAGAAAAAAAGGGGAAGGGTTTAGACCACCCTTCCGCCGACATTCTAGCCGCCGTAGCTCCGCAGTACGTGCACTGAGGACAGAGCCGATGAGTGCGTTGAATAGAGCTCCTCGAACTCTATCTTCAGTGTAAAGGACAACTCTCTATCCCCGTGCGTTTGGACGGGAGAGGCCGGCAAAGTTTCAAAAAATGGTCATTTTGACCTGCCAAAACAGAAATTTCTCTACACAAGGAGAACGACGCGGCGCAGAGGGCCGTCCTTTTAACTGTAGCATCCCCGCATGTTCAGTAATAATCACCGCTAATATCGGGCAAATCCGCCGCACTTTTTTCCAGCCCTATTTTTCGGGTACCTAAAATATTTGAGCCTCTAATTCCGCAAATAATGGCGATAGCGAGGAACGGGACGGGGTCCTGTATTCCCCCTTGACTTACTTCTTACACGATAGCCTCAAAATGGCAATCGCGAACACAAACTGATTTTCGAGAAAAAAAGGGGAAGGGTTTAGACCACCCTTCCGCCGACATTCTAGCCGCCGTAGCTCCGCAGTACGTGCACTGAGGACAGAGCCGATGAGTGCGTTGAATAGAGCTCCTCGAACTCTATCTTCAGTGTAAAGGACAACTCTCTATCCCCGTGCGTTTGGACGGGAGAGGCCGGCAAAGTTTCAAAAAATGGTCATTTTCACCTGCCAAAACAGAAATTTCTCTACACAAGGAGAACGACGCGGCGCAGAGGGCCGTCCTTTTAACTGTAGCATCCCGCATGTTCAGTAATAATCACCGCTAATATCTGTCAAATCCGCCGCACTTTTTTCCAGCCCTATTTTTCGGGTACCTAAAATATTTGAGCCTCTAATTCCGCAAATAATGGCGATAGCGAGGAACGGGACGGGGTCCTGTATTCCCCCTTGACTTACTTCTTACACGATAGCCTCAAAATGGCAATCGCGAACACAAACTGATTTTCGAGAAAAAAAGGGGAAGGGTTTAGACCACCCTTCCGCCGACATTCTAGCCGCCGTAGCTCCGCAGTACGTGCACTGAGGACAGAGCCGATGAGTGCGTTGAACAGAGCTCCTCGAACTCTATCTTCAGTGTAAAGGACAACTCTCTATCCCCGTGCGTTTGGACGGGAGAGGCCGGCAAAGTTTCAAAAAATGGTCATTTTGACCTGCCAAAACAGAAATTTCTCTACACAAGGAGAACGACGCGGCGCAGAGGGCCGTCCTTTTAACTGTAGCATCCCCGCATGTTCAGTAATAATCACCGCTAATATCGGGCAAATCCGCCGCACTTTTTTCCAGCCCTATTTTTCGGGTACCTAAAATATTTGAGCCTCTAATTCCGCAAATAATGGCGATAGCGAGGAACGGGACGGGGTCCTGTATTCCCCCTTGACTTACTTCTTACACGATAGCCTCAAAATGGCAATCGCGAACACAAACTGATTTTCGAGAAAAAAAGGGGAAGGGTTTAGACCACCCTTCCGCCGACATTCTAGCCGCCGTAGCTCCGCAGTACGTGCACTGAGGACAGAGCCGATGAGTGCGTTGAATAGAGCTCCTCGAACTCTATCTTCAGTGTAAAGGACAACTCTCTATCCCCGTGCGTTTGGACGGGAGAGGCCGGCAAAGTTTCAAAAAATGGTCATTTTCACCTGCCAAAACAGAAATTTCTCTACACAAGGAGAACGACGCGGCGCAGAGGGCCGTCCTTTTAACTGTAGCATCCCCGCATGTTCAGTAATAATCACCGCTAATATCGGTCAAATCCGCCGCACTTTTTTCCAGCCCTATTTTTC
Source organism: Periplaneta americana (assembly GCF_040183065.1). Lineage (NCBI taxonomy): Eukaryota > Metazoa > Arthropoda > Insecta > Blattodea > Blattidae > Periplaneta > Periplaneta americana. The sequence continues at coordinate 14,846 of NW_027185544.1, read as the reverse complement.
GGGTACCTAAAATATTTGAGCCTCTAATTCCGCAAATAATGGCGATAGCGAGGAACGGGACGGGGTCCTGTATTCCCCCTTGACTTACTTCTTACACGATAGCCTCAAAATGGCAATCGCGAACACAAACTGATTTTCGAGAAAAAAAGGGGAAGGGTTTAGACCACCCTTCCGCCGACATTCTAGCCGCCGTAGCTCCGCAGTACGTGCACTGAGGACAGAGCCGATGAGTGCGTTGAACAGAGCTCCTCGAACTCTATCTTCAGTGTAAAGGACAACTCTCTATCCCCGTGCGTTTGGACGGGAGAGGCCGGCAAAGTTTCAAAAAATGGACATTTTCAGTAATAATCACCGCTAATATCGGGCAAATCCGCCGCACTTTTTTCCAGCCCTATTTTTCGGGTACCTAAAATATTTGAGACTCTAATTCCGCAAATAATGGCGATAGCGAGGAACGGGGCGGGGTCCTGTATTCCCCCTTGACTTACTTCTTACACGATAGCCTCAAAATGGCAATCGCGAACACAAACTGATTTTCGAGAAAAAAAGGGGAAGGGTTTAGACCACCCTTCCGCCGACATTCTAGCCGCCGTAGCTCCGCAGTACGTGCACTGAGGACAGAGCCGATGAGTGCGTTGAATAGAGCTCCTCGAACTCTATCTTCAGTGTAAAGGACAACTCTCTATCCCCGTGCGTTTGGACGGGAGAGGCCGGCAAAGTTTCAAAAAATGGTCATTTTCACCTGCCAAAACAGAAATTTCTCTACACAAGGAGAACGACGCGGCGCAGAGGGCCGTCCTTTTAACTGTAGCATCCCCGCATGTTCAGTAATAATCACCGCTAATATCGGTCAAATCCGCCGCACTTTTTTCCAGCCCTATTTTTCGGGTACCTAAAATATTTGAGCCTCTAATTCCGCAAATAATGGCGATAGCGAGGAACGGGACGGGGTCCTGTATTCCCCCTTGACTTACTTCTTACACGATAGCCTCAAAATGGCAATCGCGAACACAAACTGATTTTCGAGAAAAAAAGGGGAAGGGTTTAGACCACCCTTCCGCCGACATTCTAGCCGCCGTAGCTCCGCAGTACGTGCACTGAGGACAGAGCCGATGAGTGCGTTGAACAGAGCTCCTCGAACTCTATCTTCAGTGTAAAGGACAACTCTCTATCCCCGTGCGTTTGGACGGGAGAGGCCGGCAAAGTTTCAAAAAATGGTCATTTTGACCTGCCAAAACAGAAATTTCTCTACACAAGGAGAACGACGCAGCGCAGAGGGCCGTCCTTTTAACTGTAGCATCCCCGCATGTTCAGTAATAATCACCGCTAATATCGGGCAAATCCGCCGCACTTTTTTCCAGCCCTATTTTTCGGGTACCTAAAATATTTGAGCCTCTAATTCCGCAAATAATGGCGATAGCGAGGAACGGGACGGGGTCCTGTATTCCCCCTTGACTTACTTCTTACACGATAGCCTCAAAATGGCAATCGCGAACACAAACTGATTTTCGAGAAAAAAAGGGGAAGGGTTTAGACCACCCTTCCGCCGACATTCTAGCCGCCGTAGCTCCGCAGTACGTGCACTGAGGACAGAGCCGATGAGTGCGTTGAACAGAGCTCCTCGAACTCTATCTTCAGTGTAAAGGACAACTCTCTATCCCCGTGCGTTTGGACGGGAGAGGCCGGCAAAGTTTCAAAAAATGGACATTTTCACCTGCCAAAACAGAAATTTCTCTACACAAGGAGAACGACGCGGCGCAGAGGGCCGTCCTTTTAACTGTAGCATCCCCGCATGTTCAGTAATAATCACCGCTAATATCGGGCAAATCCGCCGCACTTTTTTCCAGCCCTATTTTTCGGGTACCTAAAATATTTGAGCCTCTAATTCCGCAAATAATGGCGATAGCGAGGAACGGGACGGGGTCCTGTATTCCCCCTTGACTTACTTCTTACACGATAGCCTCAAAATGGCAATCGCGAACACAAACTGATTTTCGAGAAAAAAAGGGGAAGGGTTTAGACCACCCTTCCGCCGACATTCTAGCCGCCGTAGCTCCGCAGTACGTGCACTGAGGACAGAGCCGATGAGTGCGTTGAATAGAGCTCCTCGAACTCTATCTTCAGTGTAAAGGACAACTCTCTATCCCCGTGCGTTTGGACGGGAGAGGCCGGCAAATTTTCAAAAAATGGACATTTTCAGTAATAATCACCGCTAATATCGGGCAAATCCGCCGCACTTTTTTCCAGCCCTATTTTTCGGGTACCTAAAATATTTGAGACTCTAATTCCACAAATAATGGCGATAGCGAGGAACGGGACGGGGTCCTGTATTCCCCCTTGACTTACTTCTTACACGATAGCCTCAAAATGGCAATCGCGAACACAAACTGATTTTCGAGAAAAAAAGGGGAAGGGTTTAGACCACCCTTCCGCCGACATTCTAGCCGCCGTAGCTCCGCAGTACGTGCACTGAGGACAGAGCCGATGAGTGCGTTGAATAGAGCTCCTCGAACTCTATCTTCAGTGTAAAGGACAACTCTCTATCCCCGTGCGTTTGGACGGGAGAGGCCGGCAAAGTTTCAAAAAATGGTCATTTTGACCTGCCAAAACAGAAATTTCTCTACACAAGGAGAACGACGCGGCGCAGAGGGCCGTCCTTTTAACTGTAGCATCCCCGCATGTTCAGTAATAATCACCGCTAATATCGGGCAAATCCGCCGCACTTTTTTCCAGCCCTATTTTTCGGGTACCTAAAATATTTGAGCCTCTAATTCCGCAAATAATGGCGATAGCGAGGAACGGGACGGGGTCCTGTATTCCCCCTTGACTTACTTCTTACACGATAGCCTCAAAATGGCAATCGCGAACACAAACTGATTTTCGAGAAAAAAAGGGGAAGGGTTTAGACCACCCTTCCGCCGACATTCTAGCCGCCGTAGCTCCGCAGTACGTGCACTGAGGACAGAGCCGATGAGTGCGTTGAATAGAGCTCCTCGAACTCTATCTTCAGTGTAAAGGACAACTCTCTATCCCCGTGCGTTTGGACGGGAGAGGCCGGCAAAGTTTCAAAAAATGGTCATTTTCACCTGCCAAAACAGAAATTTCTCTACACAAGGAGAACGACGCGGCGCAGAGGGCCGTCCTTTTAACTGTAGCATCCCCGCATGTTCAGTAATAATCACCGCTAATATCGGTCAAATCCGCCGCACTTTTTTCCAGCCCTATTTTTCGGGTACCTAAAATATTTGAGCCTCTAATTCCGCAAATAATGGCGTTAGCGAGGAACGGGACGGGGTCCTGTATTCCCCCTTGACTTACTTCTTACACGATAGCCTCAAAATGGCAATCGCGAACACAAACTGATTTTCGAGAAAAAAAGGGGAAGGGTTTAGACCACCCTTCCGCCGACATTCTAGCCGCCGTAGCTCCGCAGTACGTGCACTGAGGACAGAGCCGATGAGTGCGTTGAACAGAGCTCCTCGAACTCTATCTTCAGTGTAAAGGACAACTCTCTATCCCCGTGCGTTTGGACGGGAGAGGCCGGCAAAGTTTCAAAAAATGGTCATTTTGACCTGCCAAAACAGAAATTTCTCTACACAAGGAGAACGACGCAGCGCAGAGGGCCGTCCTTTTAACTGTAGCATCCCCGCATGTTCAGTAATAATCACCGCTAATATCGGGCAAATCCGCCGCACTTTTTTCCAGCCCTATTTTTCGGGTACCTAAAATATTTGAGCCTCTAATTCCGCAAATAATGGCGATAGCGAGGAACGGGACGGGGTCCTGTATTCCCCCTTGACTTACTTCTTACACGATAGCCTCAAAATGGCAATCGCGAACACAAACTGATTTTCGAGAAAAAAAGGGGAAGGGTTTAGACCACCCTTCCGCCGACATTCTAGCCGCCGTAGCTCCGCAGTACGTGCACTGAGGACAGAGCCGATGAGTGCGTTGAACAGAGCTCCTCGAACTCTATCTTCAGTGTAAAGGACAACTCTCTATCCCCGTGCGTTTGGACGGGAGAGGCCGGCAAAGTTTCAAAAAATGGACATTTTCACCTGCCAAAACAGAAATTTCTCTACACAAGGAGAACGACGCGGCGCAGAGGGCCGTCCTTTTAACTGTAGCATCCCCGCATGTTCAGTAATAATCACCGCTAATATCGGGCAAATCCGCCGCACTTTTTTCCAGCCCTATTTTTCGGGTACCTAAAATATTTGAGCCTCTAATTCCGCAAATAATGGCGATAACGAGGAACGGGACGGGGTCCTGTATTCCCCCTTGACTTACTTCTTACACGATAGCCTCAAAATGGCAATCGCGAACACACTGATTTTCGAGAAAAAAAGGGGAAGGGTTTAGACCACCCTTCCGCCGACATTCTAGCCGCCGTAGCTCCGCAGTACGTGCACTGAGGACAGAGCCGATGAGTGCGTTGAACAGAGCTCCTCGAACTCTATCTTCAGTGTAAAGGACAACTCTCTATCCCCGTGCGTTTGGACGGGAGAGGCCGGCAAAGTTTCAAAAAATGGACATTTTCACCTGCCAAAACAGAAATTTCTCTACACAAGGAGAACGACGCGGCGCAGAGGGCCGTCCTTTTAACTGTAGCATCCCCGCATGTTCAGTAATAATCACCGCTAATATCGGGCAAATCCGCCGCACTTTTTTCCAGCCCTATTTTTCGGGTACCTAAAATATTTGAGCCTCTAATTCCGCAAATAATGGCGATAGCGAGGAACGGGACGGGGTCCTGTATTCCCCCTTGACTTACTTCTTACACGATAGCCTCAAAATGGCAATCGCGAACACAAACTGATTTTCGAGAAAAAAAGGGGAAGGGTTTAGACCACCCTTCCGCCGACATTCTAGCCGCCGTAGCTCCGCAGTACGTGCACTGAGGACAGAGCCGATGAGTGCGTTGAATAGAGCTCCTCGAACTCTATCTTCAGTGTAAAGGACAACTCTCTATCCCCGTGCGTTTGGACGGGAGAGGCCGGCAAAGTTTCAAAAAATGGACATTTTCAGTAATAATCACCGCTAATATCGGGCAAATCCGCCGCACTTTTTTCCAGCCCTATTTTTCGGGTACCTAAAATATTTGAGACTCTAATTCCACAAATAATGGCGATAGCGAGGAACGGGACGGGGTCCTGTATTCCCCCTTGACTTACTTCTTACACGATAGCCTCAAAATGGCAATCGCGAACACAAACTGATTTTCGAGAAAAAAAGGGGAAGGGTTTAGACCACCCTTCCGCCGACATTCTAGCCGCCGTAGCTCCGCAGTACGTGCACTGAGGACAGAGCCGATGAGTGCGTTGAATAGAGCTCCTCGAACTCTATCTTCAGTGTAAAGGACAACTCTCTATCCCCGTGCGTTTGGACGGGAGAGGCCGGCAAAGTTTCAAAAAATGGTCATTTTGACCTGCCAAAACAGAAATTTCTCTACACAAGGAGAACGACGCGGCGCAGAGGGCCGTCCTTTTAACTGTAGCATCCCCGCATGTTCAGTAATAATCACCGCTAATATCGGGCAAATCCGCCGCACTTTTTTCCAGCCCTATTTTTCGGGTACCTAAAATATTTGAGCCTCTAATTCCGCAAATAATGGCGATAGCGAGGAACGGGACGGGGTCCTGTATTCCCCCTTGACTTACTTCTTACACGATAGCCTCAAAATGGCAATCGCGAACACAAACTGATTTTCGAGAAAAAAAGGGGAAGGGTTTAGACCACCCTTCCGCCGACATTCTAGCCGCCGTAGCTCCGCAGTACGTGCACTGAGGACAGAGCCGATGAGTGCGTTGAATAGAGCTCCTCGAACTCTATCTTCAGTGTAAAGGACAACTCTCTATCCCCGTGCGTTTGGACGGGAGAGGCCGGCAAAGTTTCAAAAAATGGTCATTTTCACCTGCCAAAACAGAAATTTCTCTACACAAGGAGAACGACGCGGCGCAGAGGGCCGTCCTTTTAACTGTAGCATCCCCGCATGTTCAGTAATAATCACCGCTAATATCGGTCAAATCCGCCGCACTTTTTTCCAGCCCTATTTTTCGGGTACCTAAAATATTTGAGCCTCTAATTCCGCAAATAATGGCGATAGCGAGGAACGGGACGGGGTCCTGTATTCCCCCTTGACTTACTTCTTACACGATAGCCTCAAAATGGCAATCGCGAACACAAACTGATTTTCGAGAAAAAAAGGGGAAGGGTTTAGACCACCCTTCCGCCGACATTCTAGCCGCCGTAGCTCCGCAGTACGTGCACTGAGGACAGAGCCGATGAGTGCGTTGAACAGAGCTCCTCGAACTCTATCTTCAGTGTAAAGGACAACTCTCTATCCCCGTGCGTTTGGACGGGAGAGGCCGGCAAAGTTTCAAAAAATGGTCATTTTGACCTGCCAAAACAGAAATTTCTCTACACAAGGAGAACGACGCAGCGCAGAGGGCCGTCCTTTTAACTGTAGCATCCCCGCATGTTCAGTAATAATCACCGCTAATATCGGGCAAATCCGCCGCACTTTTTTCCAGCCCTATTTTTCGGGTACCTAAAATATTTGAGCCTCTAATTCCGCAAATAATGGCGATAGCGAGGAACGGGACGGGGTCCTGTATTCCCCCTTGACTTACTTCTTACACGATAGCCTCAAAATGGCAATCGCGAACACAAACTGATTTTCGAGAAAAAAAGGGGAAGGGTCACCCTTCCGCCGACATTCTAGCCGCCGTAGCTCCGCAGTACGTGCACTGAGGACAGAGCCGATGAGTGCGTTGAACAGAGCTCCTCGAACTCTATCTTCAGTGTAAAGGACAACTCTCTATCCCCGTGCGTTTGGACGGGAGAGGCCGGCAAAGTTTCAAAAAATGGACATTTTCACCTGCCAAAACAGAAATTTCTCTACACAAGGAGAACGACGCGGCGCAGAGGGCCGTCCTTTTAACTGTAGCATCCCCGCATGTTCAGTAATAATCACCGCTAATATCGGGCAAATCCGCCGCACTTTTTTCCAGCCCTATTTTTCGGGTACCTAAAATATTTGAGCCTCTAATTCCGCAAATAATGGCGATAGCGAGGAACGGGACGGGGTCCTGTATTCCCCCTTGACTTACTTCTTACACGATAGCCTCAAAATGGCAATCGCGAACACACTGATTTTCGAGAAAAAAAGGGGAAGGGTTTAGACCACCCTTCCGCCGACATTCTAGCCGCCGTAGCTCCGCAGTACGTGCACTGAGGACAGAGCCGATGAGTGCGTTGAACAGAGCTCCTCGAACTCTATCTTCAGTGTAAAGGACAACTCTCTATCCCCGTGCGTTTGGACGGGAGAGGCCGGCAAAGTTTCAAAAAATGGACATTTTCACCTGCCAAAACAGAAATTTCTCTACACAAGGAGAACGACGCGGCGCAGAGGGCCGTCCTTTTAACTGTAGCATCCCCGCATGTTCAGTAATAATCACCGCTAATATCGGGCAAATCCGCCGCACTTTTTTCCAGCCCTATTTTTCGGGTACCTAAAATATTTGAGCCTCTAATTCCGCAAATAATGGCGATAGCGAGGAACGGGACGGGGTCCTGTATTCCCCCTTGACTTACTTCTTACACGATAGCCTCAAAATGGCAATCGCGAACACAAACTGATTTTCGAGAAAAAAAGGGGAAGGGTTTAGACCACCCTTCCGCCGACATTCTAGCCGCCGTAGCTCCTCAGTACGTGCACTGAGGACAGAGCCGATGAGTGCGTTGAACAGAGCTCCTCGAACTCTATCTTCAGTGTAAGGGACAACTCTCTATCCCCGTGCGTTTGGACGGGAGAGGCCGGCAAAGTTTCAAAAAATGGTCATTTTGACCTGCCAAAACAGAAATTTCTCTACACAAGGAGAACGACGCGGCGCAGAGGGCCGTCCTTTTAACTGTAGCATCCCCGCATGTTCAGTAATAATCACCGCTAATATCGGGCAAATCCGCCGCACTTTTTTCCAGCCCTATTTTTCGGGTACCTAAAATATTTGAGACTCTAATTCCGCAAATAATGGCGATAGCGAGGAACGGGACGGGGTCCTGTATTCCCCCTTGACTTACTTCTTACACGATAGCCTCAAAATGGCAATCGCGAACACAAACTGATTTTCGAGAAAAAAAGGGGAAGGGTTTAGACCACCCTTCCGCCGACATTCTAGCCGCCGTAGCTCCTCAGTACGTGCACTGAGGACAGAGCCGATGAGTGCGTTGAATAGAGCTCCTCGAACCCTATCTTCAGTGTAAAGGACAACTCTCTATCCCCGTGCGTTTGGACGGGAGAGGCCGGCAAAGTTTCAAAAAATGGACATTTTCACCTGCCAAAACAGAAATTTCTCTACACAAGGAGAACGACGCGGCGCAGAGGGCCGTCCTTTTAACTGTAGCATCCCCGCATGTTCAGTAATAATCACCGCTAATATCGGGCAAATCCGCCGCACTTTTTTCCAGCCCTATTTTTCGGGTACCTAAAATATTTGAGCCTCTAATTCCGCAAATAATGGCGATAGCGAGGAACGGGACGGGGTCCTGTATTCCCCCTTGACTTACTTCTTACACGATAGCCTCAAAATGGCAATCGCGAACACAAACTGATTTTCGAGAAAAAAAGGGGAAGGGTTTAGACCACCCTTCCGCCGACATTCTAGCCGCCGTAGCTCCGCAGTACGTGCACTGAGGACAGAGCCGATGAGTGCGTTGAATAGAGCTCCTCGAACTCTATCTTCAGTGTAAAGGACAACTCTCTATCCCCGTGCGTTTGGACGGGAGAGGCCGGCAAAGTTTCAAAAAATGGTCATTTTCACCTGCCAAAACAGAAATTTCTCTACACAAGGAGAACGACGCGGCGCAGAGGGCCGTCCTTTTAACTGTAGCATCCCCGCATGTTCAGTAATAATCACCGCTAATATCGGGCAAATCCGCCGCACTTTTTTCCAGCCCTATTTTTCGGGTACCTAAAATATTTGAGCCTCTAATTCCGCAAATAATGGCGATAGCGAGGAACGGGACGGGGTCCTGTATTCCCCCTTGACTTACTTCTTACACGATAGCCTCAAAATGGCAATCGCGAACACAAACTGATTTTCGAGAAAAAAAGGGGAAGGGTTTAGACCACCCTTCCGCCGACATTCTAGCCGCCGTAGCTCCGCAGTACGTGCACTGAGGACAGAGCCGATGAGTGCGTTGAACAGAGCTCCTCGAACTCTATCTTCAGTGTAAAGGACAACTCTCTATCCCCGTGCGTTTGGACGGGAGAGGCCGGCAAAGTTTCAAAAAATGGTCATTTTGACCTGCCAAAACAGAAATTTCTCTACACAAGGAGAACGACGCGGCGCAGAGGGCCGTCCTTTTAACTGTAGCATCCCCGCATGTTCAGTAATAATCACCGCTAATATCGGGCAAATCCGCCGCACTTTTTTCCAGCCCTATTTTTCGGGTACCTAAAATATTTGAGCCTCTAATTCCGCAAATAATGGCGATAGCGAGGAACTCTATCTTCAGTGTAAAGGACAACTCTCTATCCCCGTGCGTTTGGACGGGAGAGGGCGGCAAAGTTTCAAAAAATGGTCATTTTGACCTGCCAAAACAGAAATTTCTCTACACAAGGAGAACGACGCGGCGCAGAGGGCCGTCCTTTTATCTGTAGCATCCCCGCATGTTCAGTAATAATCACCGCTAATATCGGGCAAATCCGCCGCACTTTTTTCCAGCCCTATTTTTCGGGTACCTAAAATATTTGAGCCTCTAATTCCGCAAATAATGGCGATAGCGAGGAACGGGACGGGGTCCTGTATTCCCCCTTGACTTACTTCTTACACGATAGCCTCAAAATGGCAATCGCGAACACAAACTGATTTTCGAGAAAAAAAGGGGAAGGGTTTAGACCACCCTTCCGCCGACATTCTAGCCGCCGTAGCTCCGCAGTACGTGCACTGAGGACAGAGCCGATGAGTGCGTTGAATAGAGCTCCTCGAACTCTATCTTCAGTGTAAAGGACAACTCTCTATCCCCGTGCGTTTGGACGGGAGAGGCCGGCAAAGTTTCAAAAAATGGTCATTTTCACCTGCCAAAACAGAAATTTCTCTACACAAGGAGAACGACGCGGCGCAGAGGGCCGTCCTTTTAACTGTAGCATCCCCGCATGTTCAGTAATAATCACCGCTAATATCGGGCAAATCCGCCGCACTTTTTTCCAGCCCTATTTTTTGGGTACCTAAAATATTTGAGCCTCTAATTCCGCAAATAATGGCGATAGCGAGGAACGGGACGGGGTCCTGTATTCCCCCTTGACTTACTTCTTACACGATAGCCTCAAAATGGCAATCGCGAACACAAACTGATTTTCGAGAAAAAAAAGGGGAAGGGTTTAGACCACCCTTCCGCCGACATTCTAGCCGCCGTAGCTCCGCAGTACGTGCACTGAGGACAGAGCCGATGAGTGCGTTGAATAGAGCTCCTCGAACTCTATCTTCAGTGTAAAGGACAACTCTCTATCCCCGTGCGTTTGGACGGGAGAGGCCGGCAAAGTTTCAAAAAATGGTCATTTTGACCTGCCAAAACAGAAATTTCTCTACACAAGGAGAACGACGCGGCGCAGAGGGCCGTCCTTTTAACTGTAGCATCCCCGCATGTTCAGTAATAATCACCGCTAATATCGGGCAAATCCGCCGCACTTTTTTCCAGCCCTATTTTTCGGGTACCTAAAATATTTGAGCCTCTAATTCCGCAAATAATGGCGATAGCGAGGAACGGGACGGGGTCCTGTATTCCCCCTTGACTTACTTCTTACACGATAGCCTCAAAATGGCAATCGCGAACACAAACTGATTTTCGAGAAAAAAAGGGGAAGGGTTTAGACCACCCTTCCGCCGACATTCTAGCCGCCGTAGCTCCGCAGTACGTGCACTGAGGACAGAGCCGATGAGTGCGTTGAACAGAGCTCCTCGAACTCTATCTTCAGTGTAAAGGACAACTCTCTATCCCCGTGCGTTTGGACGGGAGAGGCCGGCAAAGTTTCAAAAAATGGACATTTTCACCTGCCAAAACAGAAATTTCTCTACACAAGGAGAACGACGCGGCGCAGAGGGCCGTCCTTTTAACTGTAGCATCCCCGCATGTTCAGTAATAATCACCGCTAATATCGGGCAAATCCGCCGCACTTTTTTCCAGCCCTATTTTTCGGGTACCTAAAATATTTGAGCCTCTAATTCCGCAAATAATGGCGATAGCGAGGAACGGGACGGGGTCCTGTATTCCCCCTTGACTTACTTCTTACACGATAGCCTCAAAATGGCAATCGCGAACACAAACTGATTTTCGAGAAAAAAAGGGGAAGGGTTTAGACCACCCTTCCGCCGACATTCTAGCCGCCGTAGCTCCTCAGTACGTGCACTGAGGACAGAGCCGATGAGTGCGTTGAACAGAGCTCCTCGAACTCTATCTTCAGTGTAAGGGACAACTCTCTATCCCCGTGCGTTTGGACGGGAGAGGCCGGCAAAGTTTCAAAAAATGGTCATTTTGACCTGCCAAAACAGAAATTTCTCTACACAAGGAGAACGACGCGGCGCAGAGGGCCGTCCTTTTAACTGTAGCATCCCCGCATGTTCAGTAATAATCACCGCTAATATCGGGCAAATCCGCCGCACTTTTTTCCAGCCCTATTTTTCGGGTACCTAAAATATTTGAGACTCTAATTCCGCAAATAATGGCGATAGCGAGGAACGGGACGGGGTCCTGTATTCCCCCTTGACTTACTTCTTACACGATAGCCTCAAAATGGCAATCGCGAACACAAACTGATTTTCGAGAAAAAAAGGGGAAGGGTTTAGACCACCCTTCCGCCGACATTCTAGCCGCCGTAGCTCCTCAGTACGTGCACTGAGGACAGAGCCGATGAGTGCGTTGAATAGAGCTCCTCGAACCCTATCTTCAGTGTAAAGGACAACTCTCTATCCCCGTGCGTTTGGACGGGAGAGGCCGGCAAAGTTTCAAAAAATGGACATTTTCACCTGCCAAAACAGAAATTTCTCTACACAAGGAGAACGACGCGGCGCAGAGGGCCGTCCTTTTAACTGTAGCATCCCCGCATGTTCAGTAATAATCACCGCTAATATCGGGCAAATCCGCCGCACTTTTTTCCAGCCCTATTTTTCGGGTACCTAAAATATTTGAGCCTCTAATTCCGCAAATAATGGCGATAGCGAGGAACGGGACGGGGTCCTGTATTCCCCCTTGACTTACTTCTTACACGATAGCCTCAAAATGGCAATCGCGAACACAAACTGATTTTCGAGAAAAAAAGGGGAAGGGTTTAGACCACCCTTCCGCCGACATTCTAGCCGCCGTAGCTCCGCAGTACGTGCACTGAGGACAGAGCCGATGAGTGCGTTGAACAGAGCTCCTCGAACTCTATCTTCAGTGTAAAGGACAACTCTCTATCCCCGTGCGTTTGGACGGGAGAGGCCGGCAAAGTTTCAAAAAATGGTCATTTTGACCTGCCAAAACAGAAATTTCTCTACACAAGGAGAACGACGCGGCGCAGAGGGCCGTCCTTTTAACTGTAGCATCCCCGCATGTTCAGTAATAATCACCGCTAATATCGGGCAAATCCGCCGCACTTTTTTCCAGCCCTATTTTTCGGGTACCTAAAATATTTGAGCCTCTAATTCCGCAAATAATGGCGATAGCGAGGAACTCTATCTTCAGTGTAAAGGACAACTCTCTATCCCCGTGCGTTTGGACGGGAGAGGGCGGCAAAGTTTCAAAAAATGGTCATTTTGACCTGCCAAAACAGAAATTTCTCTACACAAGGAGAACGACGCGGCGCAGAGGGCCGTCCTTTTATCTGTAGCATCCCCGCATGTTCAGTAATAATCACCGCTAATATCGGGCAAATCCGCCGCACTTTTTTCCAGCCCTATTTTTCGGGTACCTAAAATATTTGAGCCTCTAATTCCGCAAATAATGGCGATAGCGAGGAACGGGACGGGGTCCTGTATTCCCCCTTGACTTACTTCTTACACGATAGCCTCAAAATGGCAATCGCGAACACAAACTGATTTTCGAGAAAAAAAGGGGAAGGGTTTAGACCACCCTTCCGCCGACATTCTAGCCGCCGTAGCTCCGCAGTACGTGCACTGAGGACAGAGCCGATGAGTGCGTTGAATAGAGCTCCTCGAACTCTATCTTCAGTGTAAAGGACAACTCTCTATCCCCGTGCGTTTGGACGGGAGAGGCCGGCAAAATTTCAAAAAATGGTCATTTTCACCTGCCAAAACAGAAATTTCTCTACACAAGGAGAACGACGCGGCGCAGAGGGCCGTCCTTTTAACTGTAGCATCCCCGCATGTTCAGTAATAATCACCGCTAATATCGGGCAAATCCGCCGCACTTTTTTCCAGCCCTATTTTTTGGGTACCTAAAATATTTGAGCCTCTAATTCCGCAAATAATGGCGATAGCGAGGAACGGGACGGGGTCCTGTATTCCCCCTTGACTTACTTCTTACACGATAGCCTCAAAATGGCAATCGCGAACACAAACTGATTTTCGAGAAAAAAAGGGGAAGGGTTTAGACCACCCTTCCGCCGACATTCTAGCCGCCGTAGCTCCGCAGTACGTGCACTGAGGACAGAGCCGATGAGTGCGTTGAATAGAGCTCCTCGAACTCTATCTTCAGTGTAAAGGACAACTCTCTATCCCCGTGCGTTTGGACGGGAGAGGCCGGCAAAGTTTCAAAAAATGGTCATTTTGACCTGCCAAAACAGAAATTTCTCTACACAAGGAGAACGACGCGGCGCAGAGGGCCGTCCTTTTAACTGTAGCATCCCCGCATGTTCAGTAATAATCACCGCTAATATCGGGCAAATCCGCCGCACTTTTTTCCAGCCCTATTTTTCGGGTACCTAAAATATTTGAGCCTCTAATTCCGCAAATAATGGCGATAGCGAGGAACGGGACGGGGTCCTGTATTCCCCCTTGACTTACTTCTTACACGATAGCCTCAAAATGGCAATCGCGAACACAAACTGATTTTCGAGAAAAAAAGGGGAAGGGTTTAGACCACCCTTCCGCCGACATTCTAGCCGCCGTAGCTCCGCAGTACGTGCACTGAGGACAGAGCCGATGAGTGCGTTGAATAGAGCTCCTCGAACTCTATCTTCAGTGTAAAGGACAACTCTCTATCCCCGTGCGTTTGGACGGGAGAGGCCGGCAAAGTTTCAAAAAATGGTCATTTTCACCTGCCAAAACAGAAATTTCTCTACACAAGGAGAACGACGCGGCGCAGAGGGCCGTCCTTTTAACTGTAGCATCCCCGCATGTTCAGTAATAATCACCGCTAATATCGGGCAAATCCGCCGCACTTTTTTCCAGCCCTATTTTTCGGGTACCTAAAATATTTGAGCCTCTAATTCCGCAAATAATGGCGATAGCGAGGAACGGGACGGGGTCCTGTATTCCCCCTTGACTTACTTCTTACACGATAGCCTCAAAATGGCAATCGCGAACACAAACTGATTTTCGAGAAAAAAAGGGGAAGGGTTTAGACCACCCTTCCGCCGACATTCTAGCCGCCGTAGCTCCGCAGTACGTGCACTGAGGACAGAGCCGATGAGTGCGTTGAACAGAGCTCCTCGAACTCTATCTTCAGTGTAAAGGACAACTCTCTATCCCCGTGCGTTTGGACGGGAGAGGCCGGAAAAGTTTCAAAAAATGGTCATTTTGACCTGCCAAAACAGAAATTTCTCTACACAAGGAGAACGACGCGGCGCAGAGGGCCGTCCTTTTAACTGTAGCATCCCCGCATGTTCAGTAATAATCACCGCTAAT
>NW_027185543.1:0-80925 GCF_040183065.1 Periplaneta americana | reverse complement strand
AATTAGACAAATCCCACGGAATTTGTAGATTTTAATGTTATTTATATAGTTAAAATTTCGCAAAAACGAAATTTTTTGAAAGGATTTTTTTTTGTGGGGAAAATCGAAACCAGTGATATAATACAGTTCAATCATGTATACTAAACACTCTGTCAAAGAATTAGCACAAACGGTTGGAATATAGAGATTTTATTAACGTTTATAGCAAAATCGTGTTTTTACCGCAAGAAACGACGATTTTTACAATTGGACCCTTTACACAAACAAAACCATATTCCTCTGCATGCGAACGTGAAATTGTTTTGATATATAGGTGAATCCACATGAATTTAACATTATCTTAAGAAATTAGACAAATCCCACGGAATTTGTAGATTATATTGATATTTGTATAGTTAAAAAACTCGCAAAAACGAAATTTTTTGAAGGATTTTTTTTTGTGGGGAAAATCGAAACCAGTGACATAATACAGTTCAATCATGTATACTAAACACTCTGTGAAAGAATTAGCACAATCGGTTGGAATATAGAGATTTTATTAACGTTTATAGCAAAATCGTGTTTTTACCGCAAGAAACGACGATTTTTACCATTTGACGATTTTCTCAAACAAACCCATATTCCTCTGCATGCGAATGTGAAATTGTTTTATATATAGGTGACTCCACATGAATTTAACAGTTTTTTAAGAAATTAGACAAATCCCACGGAATTTGTAGATTTTATTGATATTTATATAGTTAAAAAACTCGCAAAAACGAAATTTTTTGAAGGATTTTTTTTGTGGGGAAAATCGAAACCAGTGACATAATACAGTTCAATCATGTATACTAAACACTCTGTGAAAGAATTAGCACAATCGGTTGGAATATAGATATTTTATTAACGTTTATAACAAAATCGTGTTTTTACCGCCAGAATCGACGATTTTTACAATTGGACGATTTACACAAACAAACCCATATTCCTAAGCATGCGAACGTGAAATTGTTGTGATATACAGGTGACTCCACATGAATTTAACCTATTTTTAAGAAATTAGACAAATCCCACGGAATTTGTAGAATTTATTGATATTTATATAGTTAAAATCTCGCAAAAACAAAATTTTTTTGAGGATTTTTTTTTTGTGGGGAAAATTGAAACCAGTGATATAATACAGTTCAATCATGTATACTAAACAATCTGTCAAAGAATTAGCACAATCGGTTGGAATATAGAGATTTTATTAACGTTTATAGCAAAATCGTGTTTTTACCGCAAGAAACGACGATTTTTACAATTGGACGATTTACACAAACAAACCCTTATTCCTCTCCATGCGAAAGTGAAATTGTTGTTATATATAGGTGAATCCACATGAATTTAACATTTTCTTAAGAAATTAGACAAATCCCACGGAATTTGGTGATTATATTGATATTTATATAGTTAAAAAACTCGCAAAAACGAAATTTTTTGAAGGATTTTTTTTGTGGGGAAAATCGAAACCAGTGACATAATACAGTTCAATCTTGTATACTAAACACTCTGTCAAAGAATTAGCACAATCGGTTGGAATATAGAGATTTTATTAACGTTTATATCAAAATCGTGTTTTTACCGCAAGAAACGACGATTTGTACAATTGGACAATTTTCACAAACAAACCCATATTCCTCTGCATGCGAACGTGAAATTGTTGATATATATAGGTGAATCCACATGAATTTAACATTTTCTTAAGAAATTAGACAAATCCCACTGAATTTGTAGATTTTATTGATATTTATATAGTTAAAATACTCGCAAAAACAAAATATTTCAAGGATTTTTTTTTTGTGGGGAAAATCGAAACCAGTCACATAATACAGTTCAATCATGTATACTAAACACTCTGTCAAAGAATTAGCACATTCGGTTGGAATATAGAGATTTTATTAACGTTTATAGCTAAATCATGTTTTTACCGCAAGAAAAGACGATTTTTACAATTGGACGATTTACACAAACAAACCCATATTCCTCTGCATGCGAACGTGAAATTGTTGTTATATATAGGTGAATTCACATGAATTTAACATATTTTTAAGAAATTAGACAAATCCCACGGAATTTGTAGATTTTATTGATATTTATACAGTTAAAATCTCGCAAAAACAAAATTTTTTGAGGATTTTTTTTTTGTGGGGAAAATCGAAACCAGTGATATAATACAGTTCAATCATGTATACTAAACAATCTGTCAAAGAATTAGCACAATCGGTTGGAATATAGAGATTTTATTAACGTTTATAGCAAAATCGTGTTTTTACCGCAAGAAACGACGATTTTTACAATTGGACGATTTACACAAACAAACCCTCATTCCTCCTCATGCGAACGTTAAATTGTTGTTATATATAGGTGAATCCACATGAATTTAACATTTTTTTAAGAAATTAGACAAATCCCACGGAATTTGTAGATTATATTGATATTTATATAGTTAAAAAACTCGCAAAAACGAAATTTTTTGAAGGATTTTTTTTTGTGGGGAAAATCGAAACCAGTGACATAATACAGTTCAATCATGTATACTAAACACTCTGTGAAAGAATTAAAACAATCGGTTGGAATATAGAGATTTTATTAACGTTTATAGCAAAATCGTGTTTTTACCGCAAGAAACGACGATTTTTACAATTTGACCATTTTCACAAACAAACCCATATTCCTCTGCATGCGAACGTGAAATTATTGTTATATATAGGTGACTCCACATGAATTTAACATTTTTTTAAGAAATTAGTCAAATCCCACAGGAATTTGTAGTTTTTATTGATATTTATATAGTTAAAATCTCGCAAAAACGAAATTTTTAGAAGGATTTTTTTTTGTGGGGAAAATCGAAACCAGTGATATAATACAGTTCAATCATGTATACTCAACACTCTGTCAAAGAATTAGCACAATCGGATGGAATATAGAGATTTTATTAACGTTTATAGCAAAATCGTGTTTTTACCGCAAGAAACGACGATTTTTACAATTGGACGATTTACACAAACAAACCCTGATTCCTCTGCATGCGAACGTGAAATTGTTGTTATATACAGGTGACTCCACATGAATTTAACATTTTTTTAAGAAATTAGACAAATCCCACGGAATTTGTAGATTTTATTGATATTTATATAGTTAAAATCTCGCAAAAACGAAATTTTTTGAAGGATTTTTTTTTGTGGGGAAAATCGAAACCAGTGATATAATACAGTTCAATCATGTATACTAAACACTCTGTCCAAGAATTAGCACAATCGGTTGGAATATAGAGATTTTATTAACGTTTATAGCAAAATCGTGTTTTTACCGCAAGAAACGACGATTTTTACAATTGGACGATATACACAAAAAAACCCATACTCCTCTGGATGCGAACGTGAAATTGTTGTTATATATAGGTGAATCCACATGAATTTAACATTTTTTTAAGAAATTAGACAAATCCCACTGAATTTGTAGATTTTAATGATATTTATATAGTTAAAATCTCGCAAAAACGAAATTTTTTGAAAGGATTTTTTTTTGTGGGGAAAATCGAAACCAGTGATATAATACAGTTCAATCATGTATACTAAGCACTGTGTCAAAGAATTAGGACAATCGGTTGGAATATAGAGATTTTATTAACGTTTATAGCAAAATCGTGTTTTTACCGCAAGAAACGACGATTTTTACAATTGGACCCTTTACACAAACAAACCCATATTCCTCTGCATGCGAACGTGAAATTGTTTTGATATATAGGTGAATCCACATGAATTTAACATTATCTTAAGAAATTAGACAAATCCCACGGAATTTGTAGATTATATTGATATTTGTATAGTTAAAAAACTCGCAAAAACGAAATTTTTTGAAGGATTTTTTTTTGTGGGGAAAATTGAAACCAGTGACATAATACAGTTCAATCATGTATACTAAACACTCTGTGAAAGAATTAGCACAATCGGTTGGAATATAGAGATTTTATTAACGTTTATAGCAAAATCGTGTTTTTACCGCAAGAAACGACGATTTTTACCATTTGACGATTTTCTCAAACAAACCCATATTCCTCGGCATGCGAATGTGAAATTGTTGTTATATATAGGTGACTCCACATGAATTTAACACTTTTTTAAGAAATTAGACAAATCCCCCGGAATTTGTAGATTTTATTGATATTTATATAGTTAAAATCTCGCAAAAACGAAATTTTTTGAAGGATTTTTTTTGTGGGGAAAATCGAAACCAGTGATATAATACAGTTCAATCATGTATACTAAACACTCTGTCAAAGAATTAGCACAATCGGTTGGAATATAGAGATTTTATTAACGATTATAGCAAAATCGTGTGTTTACCGCAAGAAAAGACGATTTTTACAATTGGACGATTTACACAAACAAACCCATATTCCTCTCATGCGAACGTGAAATTGTTCTGATATATAGGTGAATCCACATGAATTTAACATTTTTTTAAGAAATTTGACAAATCCCACGGAATTTGTAGATTTTATTGATATTTATATAGTTAAAAAACTCGCAAAAACGAAATTTTTTGAAGAATTTTTTTTGTGGGGAAAATCGAAACCAGTGACATAATACAGTTCAATTATGTATACTAAACACTCTGTGAAAGAATTAGCACAATCGGTTGGAATATAGAGATTTTATTAACGTTTATAACAAAATCGTGTTTTTACCGCAAGAATCGACGATTTTTACAATTGGACGATTTACACAAACAAACCCATATTCCTCTGCATGCGAACGTGAAATTGTTGTTATATATAGGTGAATCCACATGAATTTAACATATTTTTAAGAAATTAGACAAATCCCACGGAATTTGTAGATTTTATTGATATTTATATAGTTAAAAACTCGCCAAAACGAAATTTTTTTGAGGATTTTTTTTTTTGTGGGGAAAATCGAAACCAGTGATATAATACAGTTCAATCATGTATACTAAACAATCTGTGAAAGAATTAGCACAATCGGTTGGAATATAGAGATTTTATTAACGTTTATAGCAAAATCCCGTTTTTGCCGCAAGAAACGACGATTTTTACAATTGGACGATTTACACAAACAAACCCATATTTCTCTGCATGCCAACGTGAAATTGTTGTTATATATAGGTGAATCCACATGAATTTAACATTTTCTTAAGAAATTAGACAAATCCCACGGAATTTGTAGATTATATTGATATTTGTATAGTTAAAAAACTCGCAAAAACGAAATTTTTTGAAGGATTTTTTTTTGTGGGGAAAAACGAAACCAGTGACATAATACAGTTCAATCATGTATACTAAACACTCTGTGAAAGAATTAGCACAATCGGTTGGAATATAGAGATTTTATTAACGTTTATAGCAAAATCGTGTTTTTACCGCAAGAAACGACGATTTTTACAATTTGACCATTTTCTCAAACAAACCCATATTCCTCAGCATGCGAACGTGAAATTGTTGTTATATATAGGTGACTCCACATGAATTTAACATTTTTTTAAGAACTTAGACAAATCCCCCGGGAATTTGTAGTTTTTATTGATATTTATATAGTTAAAATCTCGCAAAAACGAAATTTTTTGAAGGATTTTTTTTTGTGGGCAAAATCGAAACCAGTGATATAATACAGTTCAATCATGTATACTAAACACTCTGTCAAAGAAGTAGCACAATCGGATGGAATATAGAGGTTTTCTTAATGTTTATAGCAAAATCGTGTTTTTACCGCAAGAAACGACGATTTTTACAATTGGACGATTTACACAAACAAACCCATATTCCTCTCCATGCGAACGTGAAATTGTTCTGATATATAGGTGAATCCACATGAATTTAACATTTTTTTAAGAAATTTGACAAATCCCACGGAGTTTGTAGATTTTATTGATATTTATATAGTTAAAATCTCGCAAAAACGAAATTTTTTGAAGGATTTTTTTTTGTGGGGAAAATCGAAACCAGTGATATAATAAAGTTCAATTATGTATACTAAACACTCTGTGAAAGAATTAGCACAATCGGTTGGAATATAGAGATTTTATTAACGTTTATAACAAAATCGTGTTTTTACCGCAAGAAACGACGATTTTTACAATTGGACGATTTACACAAACAAACCCATATTCCTCAGCATGCGAACGTGAAATTGTTGTTATATACAGGTGACTCCACATGAATTTAACATTTTTTTAAGAAATTAGACAAATCCCACGGAATTTGTAGATTTTATTGATATTTATATAGTTAAAATCTCGCAAAAACGAAATTTTTTGAAGGATTTTTTTTGTGGCGAAAATCGAAACCAGTGATATAATACAGTTCAATCATGTATACTAAACACTCTGTCAAAGAATTAGCACAATCGGTTGGAATATAGAGATTTTATTAACGTTTATAGCAAAATCGTGTTTTTACCGCAAGAAACGACGATTTTTACAATTGGACGATTTACACAAACAAACCCTTATTCCTCCGCATGCGAAAGTGAAATTGTTGTTATATATAGGTGAATCCACATGAATTTAACATTTTCTTAAGAAATTAGACAAATCCCACGGAATTTGTAGTTTTTATTGATATTTATATAGTTAAAATCTCGCAAAAACGAAATTTTTTGAAGGATTTTTTTTTGTGGGGAAAATCGAAACCAGTGATATAATACAGTTCAATCATGTATACTAAACACTCTGTCAAAGAAGTAGCACAATCGGATGGAATATAGAGATTTTATTAACGTTTATAGCAAAATCGTGTTTTTACCGCAAGAAACGACGATTTTTACAATTGGACGATTTACACAAACAAACCCATATTCCTCTGCATGCGAACGTGAAATTGTTGTTATATACAGGTGACTCCACATGAATTTAACATTTTTTTAAGAAATTAGACAAATCCCACGGAATTTGTAGATTTTAATTATATTTATATAGTTAAAATCTCGCAAAAACGAAATTTTTTGAAGGATTTTTTTTTGTGGGGAAAATCGAAACCAGTGATATAATACAGTTCAATCATGTATACTAAACACTCTGTCAAAGAATTAGCACAATCGGTTGGAATATAGAGATTTTTCTAACGTTTATAGCAAAATCGTGTTTTTACCGCAA
The DNA here is from genome assembly GCF_040183065.1 of Periplaneta americana. Lineage (NCBI taxonomy): Eukaryota > Metazoa > Arthropoda > Insecta > Blattodea > Blattidae > Periplaneta > Periplaneta americana. Next base: position 73,791 of record NW_027185543.1, on the reverse strand, counting down.
GAAACGACGATTTTTACAATTTGACGATTTACACAAACAAACCCATATTCCTCTGCATGCGAACGTGAAATTGTTTTGATATATAGGTGAATCCACATGAATTTAACATTTTCTTAAGAAATTAGACAAATCCCACGGAATTTGTAGATTATATTGATATTTGTATAGTTAAAAAACTCGCAAAAACGAAATTTTTGAAGGATTTTTTTTTGTGGGGAAAATCGAAACCAGTGATATAATACAGTTCAATCATGTATACTAAACACTCTGTCAAAGAATTAGCACAATCGGTTGTAATATAGGGATTTTATTAACGATTATAGCAAAATCGTGTGTTTACCGCAAGAAAAGACGATTTTTACAATTGGACGATTTACACAAACAAACCCATATTCCTCTGCATGCGAACGTGAAATTGTTGTTATATATAGGTGAATCCACATGAATTTAACATATTTTTAAGAAATTAGACAAATCCCAAAGAATTTGTAGATTTTATTGATATTTATATAGTTAAAAATCTCGCAAAAACGAAATTTTTTGAAGGATTTTTTTTTGTGGGGAAAATCGAAACCAGTGATATAATACAGTTCAATCATGTATACTAAACACTCTGTCAAAGAATTAGCACAATCGGTTGGAATATAGAGATTTTATTAACGTTTATAGCAAAATCGTGTTTTTACCGCAAGAAAAGACAATTTTTACAATTGGACGATTTACACAAACAAACCCATATTCCTCTGCATGCGAACGTGAAATATTTGTTATATATAGGTGAATCCACATGAATTTAACATATTTTTAAGAAATTAGACAAATCCCACGGAATTTGTAGATTTTATTGATATTTATATAGTTAAAAATCTCGCAAAAACGAAATTTTTTGAAGGATTTTTTTTTGTGGGAAAAATCGAAACCAGTGATATAATACAGTTCAATTATGTATACTAAACACTCTGTGAAAGAATTAGCACAATCGGTTGGAATATAGAGGTTTTCTTAACGTTTATAGCAAAATCGTGTTTTTACCGCAAGAAACGACGATTTTTACAATTGGACGATTTACACAAACAAACCCATATTCCTCTCCATGCGAACGTGAAATTGTTCTGATATATAGGTGAATCCACATGAATTTAACATTTTTTTAAGAAATTTGACAAATCCCACGGAATTTGTAGATTTTATTGATATTTATATAGTTAAAAAACTCGCAAAAACGAAATTTTTTGAAGGATTTTTTTTGTGGGGAAAATCGAAACCAGTGACATAATACAGTTCAATCATGTATACTAAACACTCTGTGAAAGAATTAGCACAATCGGTTGGAATATAGAGATTTTATTAACGTTTATAACAAAATCGTGTTTTTACCGCAAGAATCGACGATTTTTACAATTGGACGATTTACACAAACAAACCCATATTCCTCTGCATGCGAACGTGAAATTGTTGTTATATATAGGTGAATCCACATGAATTTAACATTTTTTTAAGAAATTAGACAAATCCCACGGAATTTGTAGATTTTATTGATATTTATATAGTTAAAATCTCGCAAAAACGAAATTTTTTGAAGGATTTTTTTTTTTGTGGGGAAAATCGAAACCAGTGATATAATAAAGTTCAATTATGTATACTAAACACTCTGTGAAAGAATTAGCACAATCGGTTGGAATATAGAGATTTTATTAACGTTTATAACAAAATCGTGTTTTTACCGCAAGAAACGACGATTTTTACAATTGGACGATTTACACAAACAAACCCATATTCCTCAGCATGCGAACGTGAAATTGTTGTTATATACAGGTGACTCCACATGAATTTAACATTTTTTTAAGAAATTAGACAAATCCCACGGAATTTGTAGATTTTATTGATATTTATATAGTTAAAATCTCGCAAAAACGAAATTTTTTGAAGGATTTTTTTTTGTGGGGAAAATCGTAACCAGTGATATAATACAGTTCAATCATGTATACTAAACACTCTGTCAAAGAATTAGCACAATCGGTTGGAATATAGAGATTTTATTAACGATTATAGCAAAATCGTGTTTTTACCGCAAGAAACGACGATTTTTACAATTGGACGATTTACACAAACAAACCCATATTCCTCTCCATGCGAACGTGAAATTGTTCTGATATATAGGTGAATCCACATGAATTTAACATTTTTTTAAGAAATTTGACAAATCCCACGGAATTTGTAGATTTTATTGATATTTATATAGTTAAAAAACTCGCAAAAACGAAATTTTTTGAAGGATTTTTTTTGTGGGGAAAATCGAAACCAGTGACATAATACAGTTCAATCATGTATACTAAACACTCTGTGAAAGAATTAGCACAATCGGTTGGAATATAGAGATTTTATTAACGTTTATAACAAAATCGTGTTTTTACCGCAAGAATCGACGATTTTTACAATTGGACGATTTACACAAACAAACCCATATTCCTCTGCATGCGAACGTGAAATTGTTGTTATATATAGGTGAATCCACATGAATTTAACATTTTTTTAAGAAATTAGACAAATCCCACGGAATTTGTAGATTTTATTGATATTTATATAGTTAAAATCTCGCAAAAACGAAATTTTTTGAAGGATTTTTTTTGTGGGGAAAATCGAAACCAGTGATATAATAAAGTTCAATTATGTATACTAAACACTCTGTGAAAGAATTAGTACAATCGGTTGGAATATAGAGATTTTATTAACGTTTATAACAAAATCGTGTTTTTACCGCAAGAAACGACGATTTTTACAATTGGACGATTTACACAAACAAACCCATATTCCTCTGCATGCGAACGTGAAATTGTTGTTATATACAGGTGACTCCACATGAATTTAACATTTTTTTAAGAAATTAGACAAATCCCACGGAATTTGTAGATTTTAATGATATTTATATAGTTAAAATCTCGCAAAAACGAAATTTTTTGAAGGATTTTTTTTTGTGGGGAAAATCGAAACCAGTGATATAATACAGTTCAATCATGTATACTAAACACTCTGTCAAAGAATTAGCACAATCGGTTGGAATATAGAGATTTTACTAACGTTTATAGCAAAATCGTGTTTTTACCGCAAGAAACGACGATTTTTACAATTTGACGATTTACACAAACAAACCCATATTCCTCTGCATGCGAACGTGAAATTGTTTTGATATATAGGTGAATCCACATGAATTTAACATTTTCTTAAGAAATTAGACAAATCCCACGGAATTTGTAGATTATATTGATATTTGTATAGTTAAAAAACTCGCAAAAACGAAATTTTTGAAGGATTTTTTTTTGTGGGGAAAATCGAAACCAGTGATATAATACAGTTCAATCATGTATACTAAACACTCTGTCAAAGAATTAGCACAATCGGTTGGAATATAGGGATTTTATTAACGATTATAGCAAAATCGTGTGTTTACCGCAAGAAAAGACGATTTTTACAATTGGACGATTTACACAAACAAACCCATATTCCTCTGCATGCGAACGTGAAATTGTTGTTATATATAGGTGAATCCACATGAATTTAACATATTTTTAAGAAATTAGACAAATCCCAAGGAATTTGTAGATTTTATTAATATTTATATAGTTAAAAATCTCGCAAAAACGAAATTTTTTGAAGGATTTTTTTTTGTGGGGAAAATCGAAACCAGTGATATAATACAGTTCAATCATGTATACTAAACACTCTGTCAAAGAATTAGCACAATCGGTTGGAATATAGAGATTTTATTAACGTTTATAGCAAAATCGTGTTTTTACCGCAAGAAAAGACAATTTTTACAATTGGACGATTTACACAAACAAACCCATATTCCTCTGCATGCGAACGTGAAATTGTTGTTATATATAGGTGAATCCACATGAATTTAACATATTTTTAAGAAATTAGACAAATCCCACGGAATTTGTAGATTTTATTGATATTTATATAGTTAAAAATCTCGCAAAAACGAAATTTTTTTAAGGATTTTTTTTTGTGGGGAAAATCGAAACCAGTGATATAATACAGTTCAATTATGTATACTGAACACTCTGTGAAAGAATTAGCACAATCGGTTGGAATATAGAGGTTTTCTTAACGTTTATAGCAAAATCGTGTTTTTACCGCAAGAAACGACGATTTTTACAATTGGACGATTTACACAAACAAACCCATATTCCTCTCCATGCGAACGTGAAATTGTTCTGATATATAGGTGAATCCACATGAATTTAACATTTTTTTAAGAAATTTGACAAATCCCACGGAATTTGTAGATTTTATTGATATTTATATAGTTAAAAAACTCGCAAAAACGAAATTTTTTGAAGGATTTTTTTTGTGGGGAAAATCGAAACCAGTGACATAATACAGTTCAATCATGTATACTAAACACTCTGTGAAAGAATTAGCACAATCGGTTGGAATATAGAGATTTTATTAACGTTTATAACAAAATCGTGTTTTTACCGCAAGAATCGACGATTTTTACAATTGGACGATTTACACAAACAAACCCATATTCCTCTGCATGCGAACGTGAAATTGTTGTTATATATAGGTGAATCCACATGAATTTAACATTTTTTTAAGAAATTAGACAAATCCCACGGAATTTGTAGATTTTATTGATATTTATATAGTTAAAATCTCGCAAAAACGAAATTTTTTGAAGGATTTTTTTTTTTTGTGGGGAAAATCGAAACCAGTGATATAATAAAGTTCAATTATGTATACTAAACACTCTGTGAAAGAATTAGCACAATCGGTTGGAATATAGAGATTTTATTAACGTTTATAACAAAATCGTGTTTTTACCGCAAGAAACGACGATTTTTACAATTGGACGATTTACACAAACAAACCCATATTCCTCAGCATGCGAACGTGAAATTGTTGTTATATACAGGTGACTCCACATGTATTTAACATTTTTTTAAGAAATTAGACAAATCCCACGGAATTTGTAGATTTTATTGATATTTATATAGTTAAAATCTCGCAAAAACGAAATTTTTTGAAGGATTTTTTTTTGTGGGGAAAATCGAAACCAGTGATATAATACAGTTCAATCATGTATACTAAACACTCTGTCAAAGAATTAGCACAATCGGTTGGAATATAGAGATTTTATTAACGATTATAGCAAAATCGTGTTTTTACCGCAAGAAACGACGATTTTTACAATTGGACGATTTACACAAACAAACCCATATTCCTCTCCATGCGAACGTGAAATTGTTCTGATATATAGGTGAATCCACATGAATTTAACATTTTTTTAAGAAATTTGACAAATCCCACGGAATTTGTAGATTTTATTGATATTTATATAGTTAAAAAACTCGCAAAAACGAAATTTTTTGAAGGATTTTTTTTGTGGGGAAAATCGAAACCAGTGACATAATACAGTTCAATCATGTATACTAAACACTCTGTGAAAGAATTAGCACAATCGGTTGGAATATAGAGATTTTATTAACGTTTATAACAAAATCGTGTTTTTACCGCAAGAATCGACGATTTTTACAATTGGACGATTTACACAAACAAACCCATATTCCTCTGCATGCGAACGTGAAATTGTTGTTATATATAGGTGAATCCACATGAATTTAACATTTTTTTAAGAAATTAGACAAATCCCACGGAATTTGTAGATTTTATTGATATTTATATAGTTAAAATCTCGCAAAAACGAAATTTTTTGAAGGATTTTTTTTGTGGGGAAAATCGAAACCAGTGATATAATAAAGTTCAATTATGTATACTAAACACTCTGTGAAAGAATTAGTACAATCGGTTGGAATATAGAGATTTTATTAACGTTTATAACAAAATCGTGTTTTTACCGCAAGAAACGACGATTTTTACAATTGGACGATTTACACAAACAAACCCATATTCCTCTGCATGCGAACGTGAAATTGTTATTATATACAGGTGACTCCACATGAATTTAACATTTTTTTAAGAAATTAGACAAATCCCACGGAATTTGTAGATTTTAATGATATTTATATAGTTAAAATCTCGCAAAAACGAAATTTTTTGAAGGATTTTTTTTTGTGGGGAAAATCGAAACCAGTGATATAATACAGTTCAATCATGTATACTAAACACTCTGTCAAAGAATTAGCACAATCGGTTGGAATATAGAGATTTTACTAACGTTTATAGCAAAATCGTGTTTTTACCGCAAGAAACGACGATTTTTACAATTTGACGATTTACACAAACAAACCCATATTCCTCTGCATGCGAACGTGAAATTGTTTTGATATATAGGTGAATCCACATGAATTTAACATTTTCTTAAGAAATTAGACAAATCCCACGGAATTTGTAGATTATATTGATATTTGTATAGTTAAAAAACTCGCAAAAACGAAATTTTTGAAGGATTTTTTTTTGTGGGGAAAATCGAAACCAGTGATATAATACAGTTCAATCATGTATACTAAACACTCTGTCAAAGAATTAGCACAATCGGTTGGAATATAGGGATTTTATTAACGATTATAGCAAAATCGTGTGTTTACCGCAAGAAAAGACGATTTTTACAATTGGACGATTTACACAAACAAACCCATATTCCTCTGCATGCGAACGTGAAATTGTTGTTATATATAGGTGAATCCACATGAATTTAACATATTTTTAAGAAATTAGACAAATCCCAAGGAATTTGTAGATTTTATTAATATTTATATAGTTAAAAATCTCGCAAAAACGAAATTTTTTGAAGGATTTTTTTTTGTGGGGAAAATCGAAACCAGTGATATAATACAGTTCAATCATGTATACTAAACACTCTGTCAAAGAATTAGCACAATCGGTTGGAATATAGAGATTTTATTAACGTTTATAGCAAAATCGTGTTTTTACCGCAAGAAAAGACAATTTTTACAATTGGACGATTTACACAAACAAACCCATATTCCTCTGCATGCGAACGTGAAATTGTTGCTATATATAGGTGAATCCACATGAATTTAACATATTTTTAAGAAATTAGACAAATCCCACGGAATTTGTAGATTTTATTGATATTTATATAGTTAAAAATCTCGCAAAAACGAAATTTTTTGAAGGATTTTTTTTTGTGGGGAAAATCGAAACCAGTGATATAATACAGTTCAATTATGTATACTAAACACTCTGTGAAAGAATTAGCACAATCGGTTGGAATATAGAGGTTTTCTTAACGTTTATAGCAAAATCGTGTTTTTACCGCAAGAAACGACGATTTTTACAATTGGACGATTTACACAAACAAACCCATATTCCTCTCCATGCGAACGTGAAATTGTTCTGATATATAGGTGAATCCACATGAATTTAACATTTTTTTAAGAAATTTGACAAATCCCAAGGAATTTGTAGATTTTATTGATATTTATATAGTTAAAAAACTCGCAAAAACGAAATTTTTTGAAGGATTTTTTTTGTGGGGAAAATCGAAACCAGTGACATAATACAGTTCAATCATGTATACTAAACACTCTGTGAAAGAATTAGCACAATCGTTTGGAATATAGAGATTTCATTAACGTTTATAGCAAAATCGTGTTTTTACCGCAAGAAACGACGATTTTTACCATTTGACGATTTTCTCAAACAAACCCATATTCCTCTTAATGCGAACGTGAAATTGTTGTTATATATAGGTGAATCCACATGAATTTAACATTTTTTTAAGAAATTAGACAAATCCCACGGAATTTGTAGATTTTATTGATATTTATATAGTTAAAATCTCGCAAAAACGAAATTTTTTGAAGGATTTTTTTTTGTGGGGAAAATCGAAACCAGTGATATAATAAAGTTCAATTATGTATACTAAACACTCTGTGAAAGAATTAGCACAATCGGTTGGAATATAGAGATTTTATTAACGTTTATAACAAAATCGTGTTTTTACCGCAAGAAACGACGATTTTTACAATAGGACGGTTTACACAAACAAACCCATATTCCTCTGCATGCGAACGTGAAATTGTTGTTATATACAGGTGACTCCACATGAATTTAACATTTTTTTAAGAAATTAGACAAATCCCACGGAATTTGTAGATTTTATTGATATTTATATAGTTAAAATCTCGCAAAAACGAAATTTTTTGAAGGATTTTTTTTTGTGGGGAAAATCGAAACCAGTGATATAATACAGTTCAATCATGTATACTAAACACTCTGTCAAAGAATTAGCACAATCGGTTGGAATATAGAGATTTTATTAACGTTTATAGCAAAATCGTGTTTTTACCGCAAGAAACGACGATTTTTACAATTGGACGATTTACACAAACAAACCCATATTCCTCTGCATGCGAACGTGAAATTGTTTTGATATATAGGTGAATCCACATGAATTTAACATTTTCTTAAGAAATTAGACAAATCCCACGGAATTTGTAGATTATATTGATATTTGTATAGTTAAAAAACTCGCAAAAACGAAATTTTTTGAAGGATTTTTTTTTGTGGGGAATATCGAAACCAGTGACATAATACAGTTCAATCATGTATACTAAACACTCTGTGAAAGAATTAGCACAATCGGTTGGAATATAGAAATTTTATTAACGTTTATAGCAAAATCGTGTTATTACCGCAAGAAACGACGATTTTTACAATTTGACCATTTTCACAAACAAACCCATATTCCTCTGCATGCGAACGTGAAATTGTTGTTATATATAGGTGACTCCACATGAATTTAACATTTTTTTAAGAAATTAGACAAATCCCCCGGGAATTTGTAGTTTTTATTGATATTTATATAGTTAAAATCTCGCAAAAACGAAATATTTTGAAGGATTTTTTTTTGTGGGCAAAATCGAAACCAGTGATATAATACAGTTCAATCATGTATACTAAACACTCTGTCAAAGAAGTAGCACAATCGGATGGAATATGGAGATTTTATTAACGTTTATAGCAAAATCGTGTTTTTACCGCAAGAAACGACGATTTTTACAATTGGACGATTTACACAAACAAACCCTCATTCCTCTGCATGCGAACGTGAAATTGTTGTTATATACAGGTGACTCCACATGAATTTAACATTTTTTTAAGAAATTAGACAAACCCCACGGAATTTGTAGATTTTATTGATATTTATATAGTTAAAATCTCGCAAAAACGAAATTTTTTGAAGGATTTTTTTTTGTGGGGAAAATCGAAACCAGTGACATAATACAGTTCAATCTTGTATACTAAACACTCTGTGAAAGAATTAGCACAATCGGTTGGAATATAGAGATTTTATTAACGTTTATAGCAAAATCGTGTTTTTACCGCAAGAAACGACGATTTTTACCATTTGACGATTTTCTCAAACAAACCCACATTCCTCTGCATGCGAATGTGAAATTGTTGTTATATATAGGTGACTCCTCATGAATTTAACATTTTTTTAAGAAATTAGACAAATCCCCCGGAATTTGTAGATTTTATTGATATTTATATAGTTAAAATCTCGCAAAAACGAAATTTTTTGAAGGATTTTTTTTTGTGGGGAAAATCGAAACCAGTGATATAATACAGTTCAATCATGTATACTAAACACTCTGTCAAAGAATTAGCACAATCGGTTGGAATATAGAGATTTTATTAACGATTATAGCAAAATCGTGTGTTTACCGCAAGAAAAGACGATTTTTACAATTGGACGATTTACACAAACAAACCCATATTCCTCTGCATGCGAACGTGAAATTGTTGTTATATATAGGTGAATCCACATGAATTTAACATATTATTAAGAAATTAGACAAATCCCAAGGAATTTGTAGATTTTATTGATATTTATATAGTTAAAAATCTCGGAAAAACGAAATTTTTTGAAGGATTTTTTTTTGTGGGGAAAATCGAAACCAGTGATATAATACAGTTCAATCATGTATACTAAACACTCTGTCAAAGAATTAGCACAATCGGTTGGAATATAGAGATTTTATTAACGATTATAGCAAAATCGTGTTTTTACCGCAAGAAACGACGATTTTTACAATTGGACGATTTACACAAACAAACCCATATTCCTCTCCATGCGAACGTGAAATTGTTCTGATATATAGGTGAATCCACATGAATTTAACATTTTTTTAAGAAATTTGACAAATCCCACGGAATTTGTAGATTTTATTGATATTTATATAGTTAAAAAACTCGCAAAAACGAAATTTTTTGAAGGATTTTTTTTGTGGGGAAAATCGAAACCAGTGACATAATACAGTTCAATCATGTATACTAAACACTCTGTGAAAGAATTAGCACAATCGGTTGGAATATAGAGATTTTATTAACGTTTATAACAAAATCGTGTTTTTACCGCAAGAATCGACGATTTTTACAATTGGACGATTTACACAAACAAACCCATATTCCTCTGCATGCGAACGTGAAATTGTTGTTATATATAGGTGAATCCACATGAATTTAACATTTTTTTAAGAAATTAGACAAATCCCACGGAATTTGTAGATTTTATTGATATTTATATAGTTAAAATCTCGCAAAAACGAAATTTTTTGAAGGATTTTTTTTGTGGGGAAAATCGAAACCAGTGATATAATGAAGTTCAATTATGTATACTAAACACTCTGTGAAAGAATTAGTACAATCGGTTGGAATATAGAGATTTTATTAACGTTTATAACAAAATCGTGTTTTTACCGCAAGAAACGACGATTTTTACAATTGGACGATTTACACAAACAAACCCATATTCCTCTGCATGCGAACGTGAAATTGTTGTTATATACAGGTGACTCCACATGAATTTAACATTTTTTAAAGAAATTAGACAAATCCCACGGAATTTGTAGATTTTATTGATATTTATATAGTTAAAATCTCGCAAAAACGAAATTTTTTGAAGGATTTTTTTTTGTGGGGAAAATCGAAACCAGTGATATAATACAGTTCAATCATGTATACTAAACACTCTGTCAAAGAATTAGCACAATCGGTTGGAATTTAGAGATTTTATTAACGTTTATAGCAAAATCGTGTTTTTACCGCAAGAAACGACGATTTTTACAATTGGACGATTTACACAAACAAACCCATATTCCTCTGCACGCGAACGTGAAATTGTTTTGATATATAGGTGAATCCACATGAATTTAACATTTTCTTAAGAAATTAGACAAATCCCACGGAATTTGTAGATTATATTGATATTTGTATAGTTAAAAAACTCGCAAAAACGAAATTTTTTGAAGGATTTTTTTTTGTGGGGAAAATCGAAACCAGTGACATAATACAGTTCAATCATGTATACTAAACACTCTGTGAAAGAATTAGCACAATCGGTTGGAAAATAGAGATTTTATTAACGTTTATAGCAAAATCGTGTTTTTACCGCAAGAAACGACGATTTTTACCATTTGACGATTTTCTCAAACAAACCCATATTCCTCTGCATGCGAATGTGAAATTGTTGTTATATATATGTGACTCCACATGAATTTAATATTTTTTTAAGAAATTAGACAAATCCCCCAGAATTTGTAGATTTTATTGATATTTATATAGTTAAAATCTCGCAAAAACGAAATTTTTTGAAGGATTTTTTTTTGTGGGGAAAATCGAAACCAGTGATATAATACAGTTCAATCATGTATACTAAACACTCTGTCAAAGAATTAGCACAATCGGTTGGAATATAGAGATTTTATTAACGTTTATAGCAAAATCGTGTTTTTACCGCAAGAAACGACGATTTTTACAATTGGACGATTTACACAAACAAACCCATATTCCTCTGCATGCGAACGTGAAATTGTTGTTATATATAGGTGAATCCACATGAATTTAACATTTTCTTAAGAAATTAGACAAATCCCACGGAATTTGTAGATTATATTGATATTTATATAGTTAAAAAACTCGCAAAAACGAAATTTTTTGAAGAATTTTTTTTGTGGGGAAAATCGAAACCAGTGACATAATACAGTTCAATCATGTATACTAAACACTCTGTGAAAGAATTAGCACAATCGGTTGGAATATAGAGATTTCATTAACGTTTATAGCAAAATCGTGTTTTTACCGCAAGAAACGACGATTTTTACCATTTGACGATTTTCTCAAACAAACCCATATTCCTCTTAATGCGAACGTGAAATTGTTGTTATATATAGGTGAATCCACATGAATTTAACATATTTTTAAGAAATTAGACAAATCCCACGGAATTTGTAGATTTTATTGATATTTATATAGTTAAAAATCTCGCAAAAACGAAATTTTTGAAGGATTTTTTTTGTGGGGAAAATCGAAACCAGTGATATAATACAGTTCAATTATGTATACTAAACACTCTGTGAAAGAATTAGCACAATCGGTTGGAATATAGAGGTTTTCTTAACGTTTATAGCAAAATCGTGTTTTTACCGCAAGAAACGACGTTTTTACAATTGGACGATTTACACAAACAAACCCATATTCCTCTCCATGCGAACGTGAAATTGTTCTGATATATAGGTGAATCCACAGGAATTTAACATTTTTTTAAGAAATTTGACAAATCCCACGGAATTTGTAGATTTTATTGATATTTATATAGTTAAAAAACTCGCAAAAACGAAATTTTGTGAAGGATTTTTTTTGTGGGGAAAATCGAAACCAGTGACATAATACAGTTCAATCATGTATACTAAACACTCTGTGAAAGAATTAGCACAATCGGTTGGAATATAGAGATTTTATTAACGTTTATAACAAAATCGTGATTTTACCGCAAGAATCGACGATTTTTACAATTGGACGATTTACACAAACAAACCCATATTCCTCTGCATGCGAACGTGAAATTGTTGTTATATATAGGTGAATCCACATGAATTTAACATATTTTTAAGAAATTAGACAAATTCCCCCGGAATTTGTAGATTTTATTGATATTTATATAGTTAAAATCTCGCAAAAACGAAATTTTTTTGAGGATTTTTTTTTGTGGGGAAAATCGAAACCAGTGATATAATACAGTTCAATCATGTATACTAAACAATCTGTCACAGAATTAGCACAATCGGTTGGAATATAGAGATTTTATTAACGTTTATAGCAAAATCGTGTTTTTACCGCAAGAAACGACGATTTTTACAATTGGACGATTTACACAAACAAACCCATATTCCTCTGCATGCGAACGTGAAATTTTTGTTATATATAGGTGAATCCACATGAATTTAAAATTTTTTAAAAAATTAGACAAATCCCACGGAATTTGTAGATTTTATTGATATTTATATAGTTAAAATCTCGCAAAAACGAAATTTTTTGAAGGATTTTTTTTTGTGGGGAAAATCGAAACCAGTGATATAATAAAGTTCAATTATGTATACTAAACACTCTGTGAAAGAATTAGCACAATCGGTTGGAATATAGAGATTTTATTAACGTTTATAACAAAATCGTGTTTTTACCGCAAGAAACGACGATTTTTACAACTGGACGATTTACACAAACAAACCCATATTCCTCTGCATGCGAACGTGAAATTGTTGTTATATACAGGTGACTCCACATGAATTTAACATTTTTTTAAGAAATTAGACAAATCCCACGGAATTTGTAGATTTTATTGATATTTATATAGTTAAAATCTCGCAAAAACGAAATTTTTTGAAGGATTTTTTTTTGTGGGGAAAATCGAAACCAGTGATATAATACAGTCCAATCATGTATACTAAACACTCTGTCAAAGAATTAGCACAATCGGTTGGAATATAGAGATTTTATTAACGTTTATAGCAAAATCGTGTTTTTACCGCAAGAAACGACGATTTTTACAATTGGACGATTTACACAAACAAACCCTTATTCCTCCGCATGCGAAAGTGAAATTGTTGTTATATATAGGTGAATCCACATGTATTTAACATTTTCTTAAGAAATTAGACAAATCCCACTGAATTTGTAGATTATATAGATATTTATATAGTTAAAAAACTCGCAAACACGAAATTTTTTGAAGGATTTTTTTTGTGGGGAAAATCGAAACCAGTGACATAATACAGTTCAATCATGTATACTAAACACTCTGTGAAAGAATTAGCACAATCGGTTGGAATATAGAGATTTTATTAACGTTTATAGCAAAATCGTGTTTTTACCGCAAGAAACGACGATTTTTACCATTTGACGATTTTCTCAAACAAACCCAAATTCCTCAGCATGCGAATGTGAAATTGTTGTTATATATAGGTGAATCCACATGAATTTAACATTTTCTTAAGAAATTTGACAAATCCCACGGAATTTGTAGATTTTATTGATATTTATATAGTTAAAATCTCGCAAAAACGAAATTTTTTGAAGGATTTTTTTTTGTGGGGAAAATCGAAACCAGTGATATAATACAGTTCAATCATGTATACTAAACACTCTGTCAAAGAATTAGCACAATCGGTTGGAATATAGAGATTTTATTAACGTTTATAGCAAAATCGTGTTTTTACCGCAAGAAACGACGATTTTTACAATTGGACGATTTACACAAACAAACCCATATTCCTCTGCATGCGAACGTGAAATTGTTGTTATATATAGGTGAATCCACATGAATTTAACATTTTTTTAAGAAATTAGACAAATCCCACGGAATTTGTAGATTTTATTGATATTTATATAGTTAAAATCTCGCAAAAACGAAATTTTTTGAAGGATTTTTTTTTGTGGGGAAAATCGAAACCAGTGATATAATGAAGTTCAATTATGTATACTAAACACTCTGTGAAAGAATTAGCACAATCGGTTGGAATATAGAGATTTTATTTACGTTTATAACAAAATCGTGTTTTTACCGCAAGAAACGACGATTTTTACAATTGGACGATTTACACAAACAAACCCATATTCCTCTGCATGCGATCGTGAAATTGTTGTTATATACATGTGACTCCACATGAATTTAACATTTTTTTAAGAAATCAGACAAAATCCCACGGAATTTGTAGATTTTATTGATATTTATATAGTTAAAATCTCTAAAAAACGAAATTTTTTGAAGGATTTTTTTTGTGGGGAAAATCGAAACCAGTGATATATTACAGTTCAATCATGTATACTAAACACTCTGTCAAAGAATTAGAACAATCGGTTGGAATATAGAGATTTTATTAACGTTTATAGCAAAATCGTGTTTTTACCGCAAGAAACGACGATTTTTACAATTGGACGATTTACACAAACAAACCCTTATTCCTCCGCATGCGAACGTGAAATTGTTGTTATATATAGGTGAATCCACATGAATTTAACATTTTCTTAAGAAATTTGACAAATCCCACGGAATTTGTAGATTATATTGATATTTATATAGTTAAAAAACTCGCAAAAACGAAATTTTTTGAAGGATTTTTTTTTGTGGGGAAAATTGAAACCAGTGACATAATACAGTTCAATCATGTATACTAAACACTCTGTGAAAGAATTAGCACAATCGGTTGGAATATAGAGATTTTATTAACGTTTATAGCAAAATCGTGTTTTTACCGCAAGAAACGACGATTTTTACCATTTGACGATTTTCTCAAACAAACCCATATTCCTCTGCATGCGAATGTGAAATTGTTGTTATATATAGGTGACTCCACATGAATTTAACATTTTTTTAAGAAATTAGACAAATCCCCCGGAATTTGTAGATTTTATTGATATTTATATAGTTAAAATCTCGCAAAAACGAAATTTTTTGAAGGATTTTTTTTGTGTGGAAATTCGAAACCAGTGATATAATACAGTTCAATCATGTATACTAAACACTCTGTCAAAGAATTAGCACAATCGGTTGGAATATAGAGATTTTATTAACGATTATAGCAAAATCGTGTTTTTACCGCAAGAAAAGACGATTTTTACAATTGGACGATTTACACAAACAAACCCATTATCCTCTGCATGCGAACGTGAAATTGTTGTTATATATAGGTGAATCCACATGAATTTAACATATTTTTAAGAAATTAGACAAATCCCAAGGAATTTGTAGATTTTATTGATATTTATATAGTTAAAAATCTCGCAAAAACGAAATTTTTTGAAGGATTTTTTTTTGTGGGGAAAATCGAAACCAGTGATATAATACAGTTCAATCATGTATACTAAACACTCTGTCAAAGAATTAGCACAATCGGTTGGAATATAGAGATTTTATTAACGATTATAGCAAAATCGTGTTTTTACCGCAAGAAAGACGATTTTTACAATTGGACGATTTACACAAACAAACCCATATTCCTCTGCATGCGAACGTGAAATTGTTGTTATATATAGGTGAATCCACATGAATTTAACATATTTTTAAGAAATTAGACAAATCCCAAGGAATTTGTAGATTTTATTGATATTTATATAGTTAAAAATCTCGCAAAAACGAAATTTTTTGAAGGATTTTTTTTGTGGGGAAAATCGAAACCAGTCATATAATACAGTTCAATTATGTATACTAAACACTGTGTGAAAGAATTAGCACAATCGGTTGGAATATAGAGGTTTTGTTAACGTTTATAGCAAAATCGTGTTTTTACCGCAAGAAACGACGATTTTTACAATTGGACGATTTACACAAACAAACCCATATTCCTTATCATGCGAACGTGAAATTGTTGTTATATATAGGTGAATCCACATGAATTTAACATTTTTTTAAGAAATTTGTCAAATCCCACGGAATTTGTAGATTTTTTGATATTTATATAGTTAAAAAAACTCGCAAAAACGAAATTTTTTGAAGGATTTTTTTTGGTGGGGAAAATCGAAACCAGTGACATAATACAGTTCAATCATGTATACTAAACACTCTGTAAAAGAATTAGCGCAATCGGTTGGAATATAGAGATTTTATTAACGTTTATAAAAAAATCGTGTTTTTACCGCAAGAATCGACGATTTTTACAATTGGACAATTTACACAAACAAACCCATATTCCTCTGCATGCGAACGTGAAATTGTTGTGATATACAGGTGACTCCACATGAATTTAACATATTTTTAAGAAATTAGACAAATCCCACGGAATTTGTAGATTTTATTGATATTTATATAGTTAAAATCTCGCAAAAACGAAATTTTTTGAAGGATTTTTTTTTGTGGGGAAAATCGAAACCAGTGATATAATACAGTTCAATCATGTATACTAAACACTCTGCCAAAGAATTAGCACAATCGGTTGGAATTTAGAGATTTTATTAACGTTTATAGCAAAATCGTGTTTTTACCGCAAGAAACGACGATTTTTACAATTGGACGATTTACACAAACAAACCCATATTCCTCTGCATGCGAACGTGAAATTGTTTTGATATATAGGTGAATCGACATGAATTTAACATTTTCTTAAGAAATTAGACAAATCCCACGGAATTTGTAGATTATATTGATATTTGTATAGTTAAAAAACTCGCAAAAACGAAATTTTTTGAAGGATTTTTTTTTATGGGGAAAATCGAAACCAGTGACATAATACAGTTCAAACATGTATACTAAACACTCTGTGAAAGAATTAGCACAATCGGTTGGAATATAGAGATTTTATTAACGTTTATAGCAAAATCGTGTTTTTACCGCAAGAAACGACGATTTTTACCATTTGACGATTTTCTCAAACAAACCCATATTCCTCTGCATGCGAATGTGAAATTGTTGTTATATATAGGTGACTCCACATGAATTTAACATTTTTTTAAGAAATTAGACAAATCCCCCGGAATTTGTAGATTTTATTGATATTTATATAGTTAAAATCTCGCAAAAACGAAATTTTTTGAAGGATTTTTTTTTGTGGGGAAAATCGAAACCAGTGATATAATACAGTTCAATCATGTATACTAAACACTCTGTCAAAGAATTAGCACAATCGGTTGGAATATAGAGATTTTATTAACGATTTAACAAAATCGTGTGTTTACCGCAAGAAAAGACGATTTTTACAATTGGACGTTTTACACAAACAAACCCATATTCCTCTGCATGCGAACGTGAAATTGTTGTTATATATAGGTGAATCCACATGAATTTAACATATATTTAAGAAATTAGACAAATCCCAAGGAATTTGTAGATTTTATTGATATTGATATAGTTAAAAATCTCGCAAAAACGAAAATTTTTGAAGGATTTTTTTTGTGGGGAAAATCGAAACCAGTGATATAATACAGTTCAATCATGTATACTAAACACTCTGTCAAAGAATTAGCACAATCGGTTGGAATATAGAGATTTTATTAACGATTATAGCAAAATCGTGTTTTTACCGCAAGAAACGACGATTTTTACAATTGGACGATTTACACAAACAAACCCATATTCCTCTGAATGCGAACGTGAAATTGTTGTTATATATAGGTGAATCCACATGAATTTAACATATTTTTAAGAAATTAGACAAATCCCACGGAATTTGTAGATTTTATTGATATTTATATAGTTAAAAATCTCGCAAAAACGAAATTTTTTGAAGGATTTTTTTTGTGGGGAAAATCGAAACCAGTGATATAATACAGTTCAATTATGTATACTAAACACTCTGTGAAAGAATTAGCACAATCGGTTGGAATATAGAGGTTTTCTTAACGTTTATAGCAAAATCGTGTTTTTACCGCAAGAAACGACGTTTTTACAATTGGACGATTTACACAAACAAACCCATATTCCTCTCCATGCGAACGTGAAATTGTTCTGATATATAGGTGAATCCACAGGAATTTAACATTTTTTTAAGAAATTTGACAAATCCCACGGAATTTGTAGATTTTATTGATATTTATATAGTTAAAAAACTCGCAAAAACGAAATTTTTTGAAGGATTTTTTTTGTGGGGAAAATCGAAACCAGTGACATAATACAGTTCAATCATGTATACTAAACACTCTGTGAAAGAATTAGCACAATCGGTTGGAATATAGAGATTTTATTAACGTTTATAACAAAATCGTGTTTTTACCGCAAGAATCGACGATTTTTACAATTGGACGATTTACACAAACAAACCCATATTCCTCTGCATGCGAACGTGACATTGTTGTTATATATAGGTGAATCCACATGAATTTAACATATTTTTAAGAAATTAGACAAATTCCCCCGGAATTTGTAGATTTTATTGATATTTATATAGTTAAAATCTCGCAAAAACGAAATTTTTTTGAGGATTTTTTTTTGTGGGGAAAATCGAAACCAGTGATATAATACAGTTCAATCATGTATACTAAACAATCTGTCACAGAATTAGCACAATCGGTTGGAATATAGAGATTTTATTAACGTTTATAGCAAAATCGTGTTTTTACCGCAAGAAACGACGATTTTTACAATTGGACGATTTACACAAACAAACCCATATTCCTCTGCATGCGAACGTGAAATTGTTGTTATATATAGGTGAATCCACATGAATTTAAAATTTTTTAAAAAATTAGACAAATCCCACGGAATTTGTAGATTTTATTGATATTTATATAGTTAAAATCTCGCAAAAACGAAATTTTTTGAAGGATTTTTTTTTGTGGGGAAAATCGAAACCAGTGATATAATAAAGTTCAATTATGTATACTAAACACTCTGTGAAAGAATTAGCACAATCGGTTGGAATATAGAGATTTTATTAACGTTTATAACAAAATCGTGTTTTTACCGCAAGAAACGACGATTTTTACAACTGGACGATTTACACAAACAAACCCATATTCCTCTGCATGCGAACGTGAAATTGTTGTTATATACAGGTGACTCCACATGAATTTAACATTTTTTTAAGAAATTAGACAAATCCCACGGAATTTGTAGATTTTATTGATATTTATATAGTTAAAATCTCGCAAAAACGAAATTTTTTGAAGGATTTTTTTTTGTGGGGAAAATCGAAACCAGTGATATAATACAGTCCAATCATGTATACTAAACACTCTGTCAAAGAATTAGCACAATCGGTTGGAATATAGAGATTTTATTAACGTTTATAGCAAAATCGTGTTTTTACCGCAAGAAACGACGATTTTTACAATTGGACGATTTACACAAACAAACCCTTATTCCTCAGCATGCGAAAGTGAAATTGTTGTTATATATAGGTGAATCCACATGTATTTAACATTTTCTTAAGAAATTAGACAAATCCCACTGAATTTGTAGATTATATAGATATTTATATAGTTAAAAAACTCGCAAACACGAAATTTTTTGAAGGATTTTTTTTGTGGGGAAAATCGAAACCAGTGACATAATACAGTTCAATCATGTATACTAAACACTCTGTGAAAGAATTAGCACAATCGGTTGGAATATAGAGATTTTATTAACGTTTATAGCAAAATCGTGTTTTTACCGCAAGAAACGACGATTTTTACCATTTGACGATTTTCTCAAACAAACCCAAATTCCTCAGCATGCGAATGTGAAATTGTTGTTATATATAGGTGAATCCACATGAATTTAACATTTTCTTAAGAAATTTGACAAATCCCACGGAATTTGTAGATTTTATTGATATTTATATAGTTAAAATCTCGCAAAAACGAAATTTTTTGAAGGATTTTTTTTTGTGGGGAAAATCGAAACCAGTGATATAATACAGTTCAATCATGTATACTAAACACTCTGTCAAAGAATTAGCACAATCGGTTGGAATATAGAGATTTTATTAACGTTTATAGCAAAATCGTGTTTTTACCGCAAGAAACGACGATTTTTACAATTGGACGATTTACACAAACAAACCCATATTCCTCTGCATGCGAACGTGAAATTGTTGTTATATATAGGTGAATCCACATGAATTTAACATTTTTTTAAGAAATTAGACAAATCCCACGGAATTTGTAGATTTTATTGATATTTATATAGTTAAAATCTCGCAAAAACGAAATTTTTTGAAGGATTTTTTTTTGTGGGGAAAATCGAAACCAGTGATATAATGAAGTTCAATTATGTATACTAAACACTCTGTGAAAGAATTAGCACAATCGGTTGGAATATAGAGATTTTATTTACGTTTATAACAAAATCGTGTTTTTACCGCAAGAAACGACGATTTTTACAATTGGACGATTTACACAAACAAACCCATATTCCTCTGCATGCGATCGTGAAATTGTTGTTATATACATGTGACTCCACATGAATTTAACATTTTTTTAAGAAATCAGACAAAATCCCACGGAATTTGTAGATTTTATTGATATTTATATAGTTAAAATCTCTAAAAAACGAAATTTTTTGAAGGATTTTTTTTGTGGGGAAAATCGAAACCAGTGATATATTACAGTTCAATCATGTATACTAAACACTCTGTCAAAGAATTAGAACAATCGGTTGGAATATAGAGATTTTATTAACGTTTATAGCAAAATCGTGTTTTTACCGCAAGAAACGACGATTTTTACAATTGGACGATTTACACAAACAAACCCTTATTCCTCCGCATGCGAACGTGAAATTGTTGTTATATATAGGTGAATCCACATGAATTTAACATTTTCTTAAGAAATTTGACAAATCCCACGGAATTTGTAGATTATATTGATATTTATATAGTTAAAAAACTCGCAAAAACGAAATTTTTTGAAGGATTTTTTTTTGTGGGGAAAATTGAAACCAGTGACATAATACAGTTCAATCATGTATACTAAACACTCTGTGAAAGAATTAGCACAATCGGTTGGAATATAGAGATTTTATTAACGTTTATAGCAAAATCGTGTTTTTACCGCAAGAAACGACGATTTTTACCATTTGACGATTTTCTCAAACAAACCCATATTCCTCTGCATGCGAATGTGAAATTGTTGTTATATATAGGTGACTCCACATGAATTTAACATTTTTTTAAGAAATTAGACAAATCCCCCGGAATTTGTAGATTTTATTGATATTTATATAGTTAAAATCTCGCAAAAACGAAATTTTTTGAAGGATTTTTTTTGTGTGGAAATTCGAAACCAGTGATATAATACAGTTCAATCATGTATACTAAACACTCTGTCAAAGAATTAGCACAATCGGTTGGAATATAGAGATTTTATTAACGATTATAGCAAAATCGTGTTTTTACCGCAAGAAAAGACGATTTTTACAATTGGACGATTTACACAAACAAACCCATTATCCTCTGCATGCGAACGTGAAATTGTTGTTATATATAGGTGAATCCACATGAATTTAACATATTTTTAAAAAATTAGACAAATCCCAAGGAATTTGTAGATTTTATTGATATTTATATAGTTAAAAATCTCGCAAAAACGAAATTTTTTGAAGGATTTTTTTTTGTGGGGAAAATCGAAACCAGTGATATAATACAGTTCAATCATGTATACTAAACACTCTGTCAAAGAATTAGCACAATCGGTTGGAATATAGAGATTTTATTAACGATTATAGCAAAATCGTGTTTTTACCGCAAGAAAGACGATTTTTACAATTGGACGATTTACACAAACAAACCCATATTCCTCTGCATGCGAACGTGAAATTGTTGTTATATATAGGTGAATCCACATGAATTTAACATATTTTTAAGAAATTAGACAAATCCCAAGGAATTTGTAGATTTTATTGATATTTATATAGTTAAAAATCTCGCAAAAACGAAATTTTTTGAAGGATTTTTTTTGTGGGGAAAATCGAAACCAGTGATATAATACAGTTCAATTATGTATACTAAACACTGTGTGAAAGAATTAGCACAATCGGTTGGAATATAGAGGTTTTGTTAACGTTTATAGCAAAATCGTGTTTTTACCGCAAGAAACGACGATTTTTACAATTGGACGATTTACACAAACAAACCCATATTCCTTATCATGCGAACGTGAAATTGTTCTGATATATAGGTGAATCCACATGAATTTAACATTTTTTTAAGAAATTTGTCAAATCCCACGGAATTTGTAGATTTTTTGATATTTATATAGTTAAAAAAACTCGCAAAAACGAAATTTTTTGAAGGATTTTTTTTGGTGGGGAAAATCGAAACCAGTGACATAATACAGTTCAATCATGTATACTAAACACTCTGTAAAAGAATTAGCGCAATCGGTTGGAATATAGAGATTTTATTAACGTTTATAAAAAAATCGTGTTTTTACCGCAAGAATCGACGATTTTTACAATTGGACAATTTACACAAACAAACCCATATTCCTCTGCATGCGAACGTGAAATTGTTGTGATATACAGGTGACTCCACATGAATTTAACATATTTTTAAGAAATTAGACAAATCCCACGGAATTTGTAGATTTTATTGATATTTATATAGTTAAAATCTCGCAAAAACGAAATTTTTTGAAGGATTTTTTTTTGTGGGGAAAATCGAAACCAGTGATATAATACAGTTCAATCATGTATACTAAACACTCTGTCAAAGAATTAGCACAATCGGTTGGAATTTAGAGATTTTATTAACGTTTATAGCAAAATCGTGTTTTTACCGCAAGAAACGACGATTTTTACAATTGGACGATTTACACAAACAAACCCATATTCCTCTGCATGCGAACGTGAAATTGTTTTGATATATAGGTGAATCGACATGAATTTAACATTTTCTTAAGAAATTAGACAAATCCCACGGAATTTGTAGATTATATTGATATTTGTATAGTTAAAAAACTCGCAAAAACGAAATTTTTTGAAGGATTTTTTTTTATGGGGAAAATCGAAACCAGTGACATAATACAGTTCAATCATGTATACTAAACACTCTGTGAAAGAATTAGCACAATCGGTTGGAATATAGAGATTTTATTAACGTTTATAGCAAAATCGTGTTTTTACCGCAAGAAACGACGATTTTTACCATTTGACGATTTTCTCAAACAAACCCATATTCCTCTGCATGCGAATGTGAAATTGTTGTTATATATAGGTGACTCCACATGAATTTAACATTTTTTTAAGAAATTAGACAAATCCCCCGGAATTTGTAGATTTTATTGATATTTATATAGTTAAAATCTCGCAAAAACGAAATTTTTTGAAGGATTTTTTTTTGTGGGGAAAATCGAAACCAGTGATATAATACAGTTCAATCATGTATACTAAACACTCTGTCAAAGAATTAGCACAATCGGTTGGAATATAGAGATTTTATTAACGATTTAACAAAATCGTGTGTTTACCGCAAGAAAAGACGATTTTTACATTTGGACGTTTTACACAAACAAACCCATATTCCTCTGCATGCGAACGTGAAATTGTTGTTATATATAGGTGAATCCACATGAATTTAACATATATTTAAGAAATTAGACAAATCCCAAGGAATTTGTAGATTTTATTGATATTGATATAGTTAAAAATCTCGCAAAAACGAAAATTTTTGAAGGATTTTTTTTGTGGGGAAAATCGAAACCAGTGATATAATACAGTTCAATCATGTATACTAAACACTCTGTCAAAGAATTAGCACAATCGGTTGGAATATAGAGATTTTATTAACGATTATAGCAAAATCGTGTTTTTACCGCAAGAAACGACGATTTTTACAATTGGACGATTTACACAAACAAACCCATATTCCTCTGAATGCGAACGTGAAATTGTTGTTATATATAGGTGAATCCACATGAATTTAACATATTTTTAAGAAATTAGACAAATCCCACGGAATTTGTAGATTTTATTGATATTTATATAGTTAAAAATCTCGCAAAAACGAAATTTTTTGAAGGATTTTTTTTGTGGGGAAAATCGAAACCAGTGATATAATACAGTTCAATTATGTATACTAAACACTCTGTGAAAGAATTAGCACAATCGGTTGGAATATAGAGGTTTTCTTAACGTTTATAGCAAAATCGTGTTTTTACCGCAAGAAACGACGTTTTTACAATTGGACGATTTACACAAACAAACCCATATTCCTCTCCATGCGAACGTGAAATTGTTCTGATATATAGGTGAATCCACAGGAATTTAACATTTTTTTAAGAAATTTGACAAATCCCACGGAATTTGTAGATTTTATTGATATTTATATAGTTAAAATACTCGCAAAAACGAAATTTTTTGAAGGATTTTTTTTGTGGGGAAAATCGAAACCAGTGACATAATACAGTTCAATCATGTATACTAAACACTCTGTGAAAGAATTAGCACAATCGGTTGGAATATAGAGATTTTATTAACGTTTATAACAAAATCGTGTTTTTACCGCAAGAATCGACGATTTTTACAATTGGACGATTTACACAAACAAACCCATATTCCTCTGCATGCGAACGTGACATTGTTGTTATATATAGGTGAATCCACATGAATTTAACATATTTTTAAGAAATTAGACAAATTCCCCCGGAATTTGTAGATTTTATTGATATTTATATAGTTAAAATCTCGCAAAAACGAAATTTTTTTGAGGATTTTTTTTTGTGGGGAAAATCGAAACCTGTGATATAATACAGTTCAATCATGTATACTAAACAATCTGTCACAGAATTAGCACAATCGGTTGGAATATAGAGGTTTTATTAACGTTTATAGCAAAATCGTGTTTTTACCGCAAGAAACGACGATTTTTACAATTGGACGATTTACACAAACAAACCCATATTCCTCTGCATGCGAACGTGAAATTGTTGTTATATATAGGTGAATCCACATGAATTTAAAATTTTTTTAAAAAATTAGACAAATCCCACGGAATTTGTAGATTTTATTGATATTTATATAGTTAAAATCTCGCAAAAACGAAATTTTTTGAAGGATTTTTTTTTGTGGGGAAAATCGAAACCAGTGATATAATAAAGTTCAATTATGTATACTAAACACTCTGTGAAAGAATTAGCACAATCGGTTGGAATATAGAGATTTTATTAACGTTTATAACAAAATCGTGTTTTTACCGCAAGAAACGACGATTTTTACAATTGGACGATTTACACAAACAAACCCATATTCCTCTGCATGCGAACGTGAAATTGTTGTTATATACAGGTGACTCCACATGAATTCAACATTTTTTTAAGAAATTAGACAAATCCCACGGAATTTGTAGATTTTATTGATATTTATATAGTTAAAATCTCGCAAAAACGAAATTTTTTGAAGGATTTTTGTTTGTGGGGAAAATCGAAACCAGTGATATAATACAGTTCAATCATGTATACTAAACACTCTGTCAAAGAATTAGCACAATCGGTTGGAATATAGAGATTTTATTAACGTTTATAGCAAAATCGTGTTTTTACCGCAAGAAACGACGATTTTTACAATTGGACGATTTACACAAACAAACCCTTATTCCTCCGCATGCGAAAGTGAAATTGTTGTTATATATAGGTGAATCCACATGTATTTAACATTTTCTTAAGAAATTAGAAAAATCCCACTGAATTTGTAGATTATATAGATATTTATATAGTTAAAAAACTCGCAAAAACGAAATTTTTTGAAGGATTTTTTTTTTGTGGGGAAAATCGAAACCAGTGACATAATACAGTTCAATCATGTATACTAAACACTCTGTGAAAGAATTAGCACAATCGGTTGGAATATAGAGATTTTATTAACGTTTATAGCAAAATCGTGTTTTTACCGCAAGAAACGACGATTTTTACCATTTGACGATTTTCTCAAACAAACCCATATTCCTCTGCATGCGAATGTGAAATTGTTGTTATATATAGGTGACTCCACATGAATTTAACATTTTTTTAAGAAATTAGACAAATCCCCCGGAATTTGTAGATTTTATTGATATTTATATAGTTAAAATCTCGCAAAAACGAAATTTTTTGAAGGATTTTTTTTTGTGGGGAAAATCGAAACCAGTCATATAATACAGTTCAATCATGTATACTAAACACTCTGTCAAAGAATTAGCACAATCGGTTGGAATATAGAGATTTTATTAACGTTTATAGCAAAATCGTGTTTTTACCGCAAGAAACGACGATTTTTACAATTGGACGATTTACACAAACAAACCCATATTCCTCTGCATGCGAACGTGAAATTGTTGTTATATATAGGTGAATCCACATGAATTTAACATTTTTTTGAGAAATTAGACAAATCCCACGGAATTTGTAGATTTTATTGATATTTATATAGTTAAAATCTCGCAAAAACGAAATTTTTTGAAGGATTTTTTTTTGTGGGGAAAATCGAAACCAGTGATATAATGAAGTTCAATTATGTATACTAAACACTCTGTGAAAGAATTAGCACAATCGGTTGGAATATAGAGATTTTATTTACGTTTATAACAAAATCGTGTTTTTACCGCAAGAAACGACGATTTTTACAATTGGACGATTTACACAAACAAACCCATATTCCTCTGCATGCGATCGTGAAATTGTTGTTATATACAGGTGACTCCACATGAATTTAACATTTTTTTAAGAAATTAGAAAAATCCCACGGAATTTGTAGATTTTATTGATATTTATATAGTTAAAATCTCTCAAAAACGAAATTTTTTGAAGGATTTTTTTTGTGGGGAAAATCGAAACCAGTGATATATTACAGTTCAATCATGTATACTAAACACTCTGTCAAAGAATTAGAACAATCGGTTGGAATATAGAGATTTTATTAACGTTTATAGCAAAATCGTGTTTTTACCGCAAGAAACGACGATTTTTACAATTGGACGATTTACACAAACAAACCCTTATTCCTCCGCATGCGAACGTGAAATTGTTGTTATATATAGGTGAATCCACATGAATTTAACATTTTCTTAAGAAATTTGACAAATCCCACGGAATTTGTAGATTATAATGATATTTATATAGTTAAAAAACTCGCAAAAACGAAATTTTTTGAAGGATTTTTTTTTGTGGGGAAAATTGAAACCAGTGACATAATACAGTTCAATCATGTATACTAAACACTCTGTGAAAGAATTAGCACAATCGGTTGGAATATAGAGATTTTATTAACGTTTATAACAAAATCGTGTTTTTACCGCAAGAAACGACGTTTTTACAATTGGACGATTTACACAAACAAACCCATATTCCTCTGCATGCGAACGTGAAATTGTTGATATATATAGGTGAATCCGCATGAATTTAACATTTTCTTAAGAAATTAGACAAATCCCACTGAATTTGTAGATTTTATTGATATTTATATAGTTAAAAATCTCGCAAAAACGAAATTTTTTGAAGAATTTTTTTTGTGGGGAAAATCGAAACCAGTGACATAATACAGTTCAATCATGTATACTAAACACTCTATCAAAGAATTAGCACAATCGGTTGGAATATAGAGATTTTATTAACGTTTATAGCAAAATCGTGTTTTTACCGCAACAAACGACGATTTTTACAATTGGACGATTTACACAAACAAACCCATATTCCTCTGCATGCGAACGTGAAATTGTTGTTATATATAGGTGAATCCACATGAATTTAACATATTTTTAAGAAATTAGACAAATCCCACGGAATTTGTAGATTTTATTGATATTTATATAGTTAAAATCTCGCAAAAACGAAATTTTTTTGAGGATTTTTTTTTGTGGGGAAAATCGAAACCAGTGATATAATACAGTTCAATCATGTATACTAAACAATCTGTCACAGAATTAGCACAATCGGTTGGAATATAGAGATTTTATTAACGTTTATAGCAAAATCGTGTTTTTACCGCAAGAAACGACGATTTTTACAATTGGACGATTTACACAAACAAACCCATATTCCTCTGCATGCGAACGTGAAATTGTTGTTATATATAGGTGAATCCACATGAATTTAACATTTTTTTAAGAAATTAGACAAATCCCACGGAATTTGTAGATTTTATTGATATTTATATAGTTAAAATCTCGCAAAAACGAAATTTTTTGAAGGATTTTTTTTGTGGGGAAAATCGAAACCAGTGATATAATAAAGTTCAATTATGTATACTAAACACTCTGTGAAAGAATTAGCACAATCGGTTGGAATATAGAGATTTTATTATCGTTTATAACAAAATCGTGTTTTTATCGCAAGAAAAGACGATTTTTACAATTGGACGATTTACACAAACAAACCCATATTCCTCTGCATGCGAACGTGAAATTGTTGTTATATACAGGTGACTCCACATGAATTTAACATTTTTTTAAGAAATTACACAAATCCCACGGAATTTGTAGATTTTATTAATATTTATATAGTTAAAATCTCGCAAAAAAACGAAATTTTTTGAAGGATTTTTTTTTTGTGGGGAAAATCGAAACCAGTGATATTATACAGTTCAATCATGTATAGTAAACACTCTGTCAAAGAATTAGCACAATCGGTTGGAATATAGAGATTTTATTAACGTTTATAGCAAAATCGTGTTTTTACCGCAAGAAACGACGATTTTTACCATTTGACGATTTTCTCAAACAAACCCATATTCCTCTGCATGCGAATGTGAAATTGTTGTTATATATAGGTGACTCCACATGAATTTAACATTTTTTTAAGAAATTAGACAAATCCCCCGGAATTTGTAGATTTTATTGATATTTATATAGTTAAAATCTCGCAAAAACGAAATTTTTTGAAGGATTTTTTTTTGTGGGGAAAATAGAAACCAGTCATATAATACAGTTCAATCATGTATACTAAACACTCTGTCAAAGAATTAGCACAATCGGTTGGAATATAGAGATTTTATTAACGTTTATAGCAAAATCGTGTTTTTACCGCAAGAAACGACGATTTTTACAATTGGACGATTTACACAAACAAACCCATATTCCTCTGCATGCGAACGTGAAATTGTTGTTATATATAGGTGAATCCACATGAATTTAACATTTTTTTGAGAAATTAGACAAATCCCACGGAATTTGTAGATTTTATTGATATTTATATAGTTAAAATCTCGCAAAAACGAAATTTTTTGAAGGATTTTTTTTTGTGGGGAAAATCGAAACCAGTGATATAATGAAGTTCAATTATGTATACTAAACACTCTGTGAAAGAATTAGCACAATCGGTTGGAATATAGAGATTTTATTTACGTTTATAACAAAATCGTGTTTTTACCGCAAGAAACGACGATTTTTACAATTGGACGATTTACACAAACAAACCCATATTCCTCTGCATGCGATCGTGAAATTGTTGTTATATACAGGTGACTCCACATGAATTTAACATTTTTTTAAGAAATTAGAAAAATCCCACGGAATTTGTAGATTTTATTGATATTTATATAGTTAAAATCTCTCAAAAACGAAATTTTTTGAAGGATTTTTTTTGTGGGGAAAATCGAAACCAGTGATATATTACAGTTCAATCATGTATACTAAACACTCTGTCAAAGAATTAGAACAATCGGTTGGAATATAGAGATTTTATTAACGTTTATAGCAAAATCGTGTTTTTACCGCAAGAAACGACGATTTTTACAATTGGACGATTTACACAAACAAACCCTTATTCCTCCGCATGCGAACGTGAAATTGTTGTTATATATAGGTGAATCCACATGAATTTAACATTTTCTTAAGAAATTTGACAAATCCCACGGAATTTGTAGATTATAATGATATTTATATAGTTAAAAAACTCGCAAAAACGAAATTTTTTGAAGGATTTTTTTTTGTGGGGAAAATTGAAACCAGTGACATAATACAGTTCAATCATGTATACTAAACACTCTGTGAAAGAATTAGCACAATCGGTTGGAATATAGAGATTTTATTAACGTTTATAACAAAATCGTGTTTTTACCGCAAGAAACGACGTTTTTACAATTGGACGATTTACACAAACAAACCCATATTCCTCTGCATGCGAACGTGAAATTGTTGATATATATAGGTGAATCCACATGAATTTAACATTTTCTTAAGAAATTAGACAAATCCCACTGAATTTGTAGATTTTATTGATATTTATATAGTTAAAAATCTCGCAAAAACGAAATTTTTTGAAGAATTTTTTTTGTGGGGAAAATCGAAACCAGTGACATAATACAGTTCAATCATGTATACTAAACACTCTATCAAAGAATTAGCACAATCGGTTGGAATATAGAGATTTTATTAACGTTTATAGCAAAATCGTGTTTTTACCGCAACAAACGACGATTTTTACAATTGGACGATTTACACAAACAAACCCATATTCCTCTGCATGCGAACGTGAAATTGTTGTTATATATAGGTGAATCCACATGAATTTAACATATTTTTAAGAAATTAGACAAATCCCACGGAATTTGTAGATTTTATTGATATTTATATAGTTAAAATCTCGCAAAAACGAAATTTTTTTGAGGATTTTTTTTTGTGGGGAAAATCGAAACCAGTGATATAATACAGTTCAATCATGTATACTAAACAATCTGTCACAGAATTAGCACAATCGGTTGGAATATAGAGATTTTATTAACGTTTATAGCAAAATCGTGTTTTTACCGCAAGAAACGACGATTTTTACAATTGGACGATTTACACAAACAAACCCATATTCCTCTGCATGCGAACGTGAAATTGTTGATATATATAGGTGAATCCACATGAATTTAACATTTTTTTAAGAAATTAGACAAATCCCACGGAATTTGTAGATTTTATTGATATTTATATAGTTAAAATCTCGCAAAAACGAAATTTTTTGAAGGATTTTTTTTGTGGGGAAAATCGAAACCAGTGATATAATAAAGTTCAATTATGTATACTAAACACTCTGTGAAAGAATTAGCACAATCGGTTGGAATATAGAGATTTTATTATCGTTTATAACAAAATCGTGTTTTTATCGCAAGAAAAGACGATTTTTACAATTGGACGATTTACACAAACAAACCCATATTCCTCTGCATGCGAACGTGAAATTGTTGTTATATACAGGTGACTCCACATGAATTTAACATTTTTTTAAGAAATTACACAAATCCCACGGAATTTGTAGATTTTATTAATATTTATATAGTTAAAATCTCGCAAAAAAACGAAATTTTTTGAAGGATTTTTTTTTTGTGGGGAAAATCGAAACCAGTGATATTATACAGTTCAATCATGTATAGTAAACACTCTGTCAAAGAATTAGCACAATCGGTTGGAATATAGAGATTTTATTAACGTTTATAGCAAAATCGTGTTTTTACCGCAAGAAACGACGATTTTTACAATTGGACGATTTACACAAACAAACCCTTATTCCTCCGCATGCGAAAGTGAAATTGTTGTTATATATAGGTGAATCCACATGAATTTAACATTTTCTTAAGAAAATAGACAAATCCCACGGAATTTGTAGATTATATTGATATTTATATAGTTAAAAAACTCGCAAAAACAAAATTTTTTGAAGGATTTTTTTTTGTGGGGAAAATCGAAACCAGTGACATAATACAGTTCAATCATGTATACTAAACACTCTGTGAAAGAATTAGCACAATCGGTTTGAATATAGAGATTTTATTAACGTTTATAGCAAAATCGTGTTTTTACCGCAAGAAACGACGATTTTTACCATTTGACGATTTTCTCAAACAAACTCATATTCCTCAGCATGCGAATGTGAAATTGTTGTTATATATAGGTGACTACACATGAATTTAACATATTTTTAAGAAATTAGACAAATCCCAAGGAATTTGTAGATTTTATTGATATTTATATAGTTAAAATCTCGCAAAAACGAAATTTTTTGAAGGATTTTTTTTTGTGGGGAAAATCGAAACCAGTGATATAATACAGTTCAATCATGTATACTAAACACTCTGTCAAAGAATTAGCACAATCGGTTGGAATATAGAGATTTGATTAACGATTATAGCAAAATCGTGTTTTTACCGCAAGAAAAGACGATTTTTACTATTGGACGATTTACACAAACAAACCCATATTCCCCTGCATGCGAACGTGAAATTGTTGTTATATATAGGTGAATCCACATGAATTTAACATATTTTTAAGAAATTAGACAAATCCCAAGGAATTTGTAGATTTTATTGATATTTATGTAGTTAAAAATCTCGCAAAAACGAAATTTTTTGAAGGATTTTTTTTGTGGGGAAAATCGAAACCAGTGATATAATACAGTTCAATCATGTATACTAAACACTCTGTCAAAGAATTAGCACAATCGGTTGGAATATAGAGATTTTATTAACGATTATAGCAAAATCGTGTTTTTACCGCAAGAAAAGACGATTTTTACAATTGGACGATTTACACAAACAAACCCATATTCCTCTGCATGCGAACGTGAAATTGTTGTTATATATAGGTGAATCCACATGAATTTAACATATTTTTAAGAAATTAGACAAATCCCACGGAATTTGTAGATTTTATTGATATTTATATAGTTAAAAATCTCGCAAAAACGAAATTTTTTGAAGGATTTTTTTTTGTGGGGAAAATCGAAACCAGTGATATAATACAGTTCAATCATGTATACTATACACTCTGTCAAAGAATCAGCACAATCGGTTGGAATATAGAGATTTTATTAACGATTATAGCAAAATCGTGTTTTTACCGCAAGAAAAGACGATTTTTACAATTGGACGATTTACACAAACAAACCCATATTCCTCTGCATCCGAACGTGAAATTGTTGTTATATATAGGTGAATCCACATGAATTTAACATATTTCTAAGAAATTAGACAAATCCCAAGGAATTTGTAGATTTTATTTATATTTATATAGTTAAAAATCTCGCAAAAACGAAATTTTTTGAAGGATTTTTTTTGTGGGGAAAATCGAAACCAGTGATATAATACAGTTCAATTATGTATACTAAACACTCTGTGAAAGAATTAGCACAATCGGTTGGAATATAGAGATTTTATTAACGTTTATAACAAAATCGTGTTTTTACCACAAGAAACGACGATTTTTACAATTGGACGATTTACACAAACAAACCCATATTCCTCTGCATGCGAACGTGAAATTGTTGTTATATACAGTTGACTCCACATGAATTCAACATTTTTTTAAGAAATTTGACAAATCCCACGGAATTTGTAGATTTTTTGATATTTATATAGTTAAAAAAACTCGCAAAAACGAAATTTTTTGAAGGATTTTTTTTTGTGGGGAAAATCGAAACCAGTGACATAATACAGTTCAATCATGTATACTAAACACTCTGTAAAAGAATTAGCGCAATCGGTTGGAATATAGAGATTTTATTAACGTTTATAACAAAATCGTGTTTTTACCGCAAGAATCGACGATTTATACAATTGGACAATTTACACAAACAAACCCATATTCCTCTGCATGCGAACATGAAATTGTTGTGATATACAGGTGACTCCACATGAATTTAACATATTTTTAAGAAATTAGACAAATCCCACGGAATTTTTATATTTTATTGATATTTATATAGTTAAAATCTCGCAAAAACGAAATTTTTTGAAGGATTTTTTTTGTGGGGAAAATCGAAACCAGTGATATAATACAGTTCAATCATGTATACTAAACACTCTGTCAAAGAATTAGCACAATCGGTTGGAATTTAGAGATTTTATTAACGTTTATAGCAAAATCGTGTTTTTACCGCAAGAAACGACGATTTTTACAATTGGACGATTTACACAAACAAACCCATATTCCTCTGCATGCGAACGTGAAATTGTTTTGATATATAGGTGAATCGACATGAATTTAAAATTTTCTTAAGAAATTAGACAAATCCCACGGAATTTGTAGATTATATTGATATTTGTATAGTTAAAAAACTCGCAAAAACGAAATTTTTTGAAGGATTTTTTTTTGTGGGGAAAATCGAAACCAGTGACATAATACAGTTCAATCATGTATACTAAACACTCTGTGAAAGAATTAGCACAATCGGTTGGAATATAGAGATTTTATTAACGTTTATACCAAATCGTGTTTTTACCGCAAGAAACGACGATTTTTACCATTTGACGATTTTCTCAAACAAACCCATATTCCTCTGCATGCGAATGTGAAATTGTTGTTATATATAGGTGACTCCACATGAATTTAACATTTTTTTAAGAAATTAGACAAATCCCCCGGAATTTGTAGATTTTATTGATATTTATATAGTTAAAATCTCGCAAAAACGAAATTTTTTGAAGGATTTTTTTTTGTGGGGAAAATCGAAACCAGTGATATAATACAGTTCAATCATGTATACTAAACACTCTGTCAAAGAATTAGCACAATCGGTTGGAATATAGAGATTTTATTAACGATTTAACAAAATCGTGTGTTTACCGCAAGAAAAGACGATTTTTACAATTGGACGTTTTACACAAACAAACCCATATTCCTCTGCATGCGAACGTGAAATTGTTGTTATATATAGGTGAATGCACATGAATTTAACATATATTTAAGAAATTAGACAAATCCCAAGGAATTTGTAGATTTTATTGATATTGATATAGTTAAAAATCTCGCAAAAACGAAATTTTTTGAAGGATTTTTTTTTGTGGGGAAAATCGAAACCAGTGATATAATACAGTTCAATCATGTATACTAAACACTCTGTCAAAGAATTAGCACAATCGGTTGGAATATAGAGATTTTATTAACGATTATAGCAAAATCGTGTTTTTACCGCAAGAAAAGACGATTTTTACAATTGGACGATTTACACAAACAAACCCATATTCCTCTGAATGCGAAAGTGAAATTGTTGTTATATATAGGTGAATCCACATGAATTTAACATATTTTTAAGAAATTAGACAAATCCCACGGAATTTGTATATTTTATTGATATTTATATAGTTAAAAATCTCGCAAAAACGAAATTTTTTGAAGGATTTTTTTTGTGGGGAAAATCGAAACCAGTGATATAATACAGTTCAATTATGTATACTAAACACTCTGTGAAAGAATTAGCACAATCGGTTGGAATATAGAGGTTTTCTTAACGTTTATAGCAAAATCGTGTTTTTACCGCAAGAAACGACGTTTTTACAATTGGACGATTTACACAAACAAACCCATATTCCTCTCCATGCGAACGTGAAATTGTTCTGATATATAGGTGAATCCACAGGAATTTAACATTTTTTTAAGAAATTTGACAAATCCCACGGAATTTGTAGATTTTATTGATATTTATATAGTTAAAAAACTCGCAAAAACGAAATTTTTTGAAGGATTTTTTTTGTGGGGAAAATCGAAACCAGTGACATAATACAGTTCAATCATGTATACTAAACACTCTGTGAAAGAATTAGCACAATCGGTTGGAATATAGAGATTTTATTAACGTTTATAACAAAATCGTGTTTTTACCGCAAGAATCGACGATTTTTACAATTGGACGATTTACACAAACAAACCCATATTCCTCTGCATGCGAACGTGAAATTGTTGTTATATATAGGTGAATCCACATGAATTTAACATATTTTTAAGAAATTAGACAAATTCCCCCGGAATTTGTAGATTTTATTGATATTTATATAGTTAAAATCTCGCAAAAACGAAATTTTTTTGAGGATTTTTTTTTGTGGGGAAAATCGAAACCAGTGATATAATACAGTTCAATCATGTATACTAAACACTCTGTCAAAGAATTAGCACAATCGGTTGGAATTTAGAGATTTTATTAACGTTTATAGCAAAATCGTGTTTTTACCGCAAGAAACGACGATTTTTACAATTGGACGATTTACACAAACAAACCCATATTCCTCTGCATGCGAACGTGAAATTGTTTTGATATATAGGTGAATCGACATGAATTTAAAATTTTCTTAAGAAATTAGACAAATCCCACGGAATTTGTAGATTATATTGATATTTGTATAGTTAAAAAACTCGCAAAAACGAAATTTTTTGAAGGATTTTTTTTTGTGGGGAAAATCGAAACCAGTGACATAATACAGTTCAATCATGTATACTAAACACTCTGTCAAAGAATTAGCACAATCGGTTGGAATATAGAGATTTTATTAACGTTTATACCAAATCGTGTTTTTACCGCAAGAAACGACGATTTTTACCATTTGACGATTTTCTCAAACAAACCCATATTCCTCTGCATGCGAATGTGAAATTGTTGTTATATATAGGTGACTCCACATGAATTTAACATTTTTTTAAGAAATTAGACAAATCCCCCGGAATTTGTAGATTTTATTGATATTTATATAGTTAAA
The DNA here is from genome assembly GCF_040183065.1 of Periplaneta americana. Taxonomy (NCBI): domain Eukaryota; kingdom Metazoa; phylum Arthropoda; class Insecta; order Blattodea; family Blattidae; genus Periplaneta; species Periplaneta americana. The sequence goes on along the minus strand of NW_027185543.1, from coordinate 36,686 downwards.
ATCTCGCAAAAACGAAATTTTTTGAAGGATTTTTTTTTGTGGGGAAAATCGAAACCAGTGATATAATACAGTTCAATCATGTATACTAAACACTCTGTCAAAGAATTAGCACAATCGGTTGGAATATAGAGATTTTATTAACGATTTAACAAAATCGTGTGTTTACCGCAAGAAAAGACGATTTTTACAATTGGACGTTTTACACAAACAAACCCATATTCCTCTGCATGCGAACGTGAAATTGTTGTTATATATAGGTGAATCCACATGAATTTAACATATATTTAAGAAATTAGACAAATCCCAAGGAATTTGTAGATTTTATTGATATTGATATAGTTAAAAATCTCGCAAAAACGAAATTTTTTGAAGGACTTTTTTTTGTGGGGAAAATCGAAACCAGTGTTATAATACAGTTCAATCATGTATACTAAACACTCTGTCAAAGAATTAGCACAATCGGTTGGAATATAGAGATTTTATTAACGATTATAGCAAAATCGTGTTTTTACCGCAAGAAAAGACGATTTTTACAATTGGACGATTTACACAAACAAACCCATATTCCTCTGAATGCGAAAGTGAAATTGTTGTTATATATAGGTGAATCCACATGAATTTAACATATTTTTAAGAAATTAGACAAATCCCACGGAATTTGTATATTTTATTGATATTTATATAGTTAAAAATCTCGCAAAAACGAAATTTTTTGAAGGATTTTTTTTGTGGGGAAAATCGAAACCAGTGATATAATACAGTTCAATTATGTATACTAAACACTCTGTGAAAGAATTAGCACAATCGGTTGGAATATAGAGGTTTTCTTAACGTTTATAGCAAAATCGTGTTTTTACCGCAAGAAACGACGTTTTTACAATTGGACGATTTACACAAACAAACCCATATTCCTCTCCATGCGAACGTGAAATTGTTCTGATATATAGGTGAATCCACAGGAATTTAACATTTTTTTAAGAAATTTGACAAATCCCACGGAATTTGTAGATTTTATTGATATTTATATAGTTAAAAAACTCGCAAAAACGAAATTTTTTGAAGGATTTTTTTTGTGGGGAAAATCGAAACCAGTGACATAATACAGTTCAATCATGTATACTAAACACTCTGTGAAAGAATTAGCACAATCGGTTGGAATATAGAGATTTTATTAACGTTTATAACAAAATCGTGTTTTTACCGCAAGAATCGACGATTTTTACAATTGGACGATTTACACAAACAAACCCATATTCCTCTGCATGCGAACGTGAAATTGTTGTTATATATAGGTGAATCCACATGAATTTAACATATTTTTAAGAAATTAGACAAATTCCCCCGGAATTTGTAGATTTTATTGATATTTATATAGTTAAAATCTCGCAAAAACGAAATTTTTTTGAGGATTTTTTTTTGTGGGGAAAATCGAAACCTGTGATATAATACAGTTCAATCATGTATACTAAACACTCTGTCAAAGAATTAGCACAATCGGTTGGAATATAGAGATTTTATTAACGTTTATAGCAAAATCGTGTTTTTACCGCAAGAAACGACGATTTTTACAATTGGACGATTTACACAAACAAACCCATATTCCTCTGCATGCGAACGTGAAATTGTTGTTATATATAGGTGAATCCACATGAATTTAAAATTTTTTTAAAAAATTAGACAAATCCCACGGAATTTGTAGATTTTATTGATATTTATATAGTTAAAATCTCGCAAAAACGAAATTTTTTGAAGGATTTTTTTTTGTGGGGAAAATCGAAACCAGTGATATAATAAAGTTCAATTATGTATACTAAACACTCTGTGAAAGAATTAGCACAATCGGTTGGAATATAGAGATTTTATTAACGTTTATAACAAAATCGTGTTTTTACCGCAAGAAACGACGATTTTTACAATTGGACGATTTACACAAACAAACCCATATTCCTCTGCATGCGAACGTGAAATTGTTGTTATATACAGGTGACTCCACATGAATTCAACATTTTTTTAAGAAATTAGACAAATCCCACGGAATTTGTAGATTTTATTGATATTTATATAGTTAAAATCTCGCAAAAACGAAATTTTTTGAAGGATTTTTTTTTGTGGGGAAAATCGAAACCAGTGATATAATACAGTTCAATCATGTATACTAAACACTCTGTCAAAGAATTAGCACAATCGGTTGGAATATAGAGATTTTATTAACGTTTATAGCAAAATCGTGTTTTTACCGCAAGAAACGACGATTTTTACAATTGGACGATTTACACAAACAAACCCTTATTCCTCCGCATGCGAAAGTGAAATTGTTGTTATATATAGGTGAATCCACATGTATTTAACATTTTCTTAAGAAATTAGACAAATCCCACTGAATTTGTAGATTATATAGATATTTATATAGTTAAAAAACTCGCAAAAACGAAATTTTTTGAAGGATTTTTTTTTGTGGGGAAAATCGAAACCAGTGACATAATACAGTTCAATCATATATACTAAACACTCTGTGAAAGAATTAGCACAATCGGTTGGAATATAGAGATTTTATTAACGTTTATAGCAAAATCGTGTTTTTACCGCAAGAAACGACGATTTTTACCATTTGACGATTTTCTCAAACAAACCCATATTCCTCTGCATGCGAATGTGAAATTGTTGTTATATATAGGTGACTCCACATGAATTTAACATTTTTTTAAGAAATTAGACAAATCCCCCGGAATTTGTAGATTTTATTGATATTTATATAGTTAAAATCTCGCAAAAACGAAATTTTTTGAAGGATTTTTTTTTGTGGGGAAAATAGAAACCAGTCATATAATACAGTTCAATCATGTATACTAAACACTCTGTCAAAGAATTAGCACAATCGGTTGGAATATAGAGATTTTATTAACGTTTATAGCAAAATCGTGTTTTTACCGCAAGAAACGACGATTTTTACAATTGGACGATTTACACAAACAAACCCATATTCCTCTGCATGCGAACGTGAAATTGTTGTTATATATAGGTGAATCCACATGAATTTAACATTTTTTTGAGAAATTAGACAAATCCCACGGAATTTGTAGATTTTATTGATATTTATATAGTTAAAATCTCGCAAAAACGAAATTTTTTGAAGGATTTTTTTTTGTGGGGAAAATCGAAACCAGTGATATAATGAAGTTCAATTATGTATACTAAACACTCTGTGAAAGAATTAGCACAATCGGTTGGAATATAGAGATTTTATTTACGTTTATAACAAAATCGTGTTTTTACCGCAAGAAACGACGATTTTTACAATTGGACGATTTACACAAACAAACCCATATTCCTCTGCATGCGATCGTGAAATTGTTGTTATATACAGGTGACTCCACATGAATTTAACATTTTTTTAAGAAATTAGAAAAATCCCACGGAATTTGTAGATTTTATTGATATTTATATAGTTAAAATCTCTCAAAAACGAAATTTTTTGAAGGATTTTTTTTGTGGGGAAAATCGAAACCAGTGATATATTACAGTTCAATCATGTATACTAAACACTCTGTCAAAGAATTAGAACAATCGGTTGGAATATAGAGATTTTATTAACGTTTATAGCAAAATCGTGTTTTTACCGCAAGAAACGACGATTTTTACAATTGGACGATTTACACAAACAAACCCTTATTCCTCCGCATGCGAACGTGAAATTGTTGTTATATATAGGTGAATCCACATGAATTTAACATTTTCTTAAGAAATTTGACAAATCCCACGGAATTTGTAGATTATAATGATATTTATATAGTTAAAAAACTCGCAAAAACGAAATTTTTTGAAGGATTTTTTTTTGTGGGGAAAATTGAAACCAGTGACATAATACAGTTCAATCATGTATACTAAACACTCTGTGAAAGAATTAGCACAATCGGTTGGAATATAGAGATTTTATTAACGTTTATAACAAAATCGTGTTTTTACCGCAAGAAACGACGTTTTTACAATTGGACGATTTACACAAACAAACCCATATTCCTCTGCATGCGAACGTGAAATTGTTGATATATATAGGTGAATCCACATGAATTTAACATTTTCTTAAGAAATTAGACAAATCCCACTGAATTTGTAGATTTTATTGATATTTATATAGTTAAAAATCTCGCAAAAACGAAATTTTTTGAAGGATTTTTTTTGTGGGGAAAATCGAAACCAGTGACATAATACAGTTCAATCATGTATACTAAACACTCTATCAAAGAATTAGCACAATCGGTTGGAATATAGAGATTTTATTAACGTTTATAGCAAAATCGTGTTTTTACCGCAACAAACGACGATTTTTACAATTGGACGATTTACACAAACAAACCCATATTCCTCTGCATGCGAACGTGAAATTGTTGTTATATATAGGTGAATCCACATGAATTTAACATATTTTTAAGAAATTAGACAAATCCCACGGAATTTGTAGATTTTATTGATATTTATATAGTTAAAATCTCGCAAAAACGAAATTTTTTTGAGGATTTTTTTTTGTGGGGAAAATCGAAACCAGTGATATAATACAGTTCAATCATGTATACTAAACAATCTGTCACAGAATTAGCACAATCGGTTGGAATATAGAGATTTTATTAACGTTTATAGCAAAATCGTGTTTTTACCGCAAGAAACGACGATTTTTACAATTGGACGATTTACACAAACAAACCCATATTCCTCTGCATGCGAACGTGAAATTGTTGTTATATATAGGTGAATCCACATGAATTTAACATTTTTTTAAGAAATTAGACAAATCCCACGGAATTTGTAGATTTTATTGATATTTATATAGTTAAAATCTCGCAAAAACGAAATTTTTTGAAGGATTTTTTTTGTGGGGAAAATCGAAACCAGTGATATAATAAAGTTCAATTATGTATACTAAACACTCTGTGAAAGAATTAGCACAATCGGTTGGAATATAGAGATTTTATTATCGTTTATAACAAAATCGTGTTTTTATCGCAAGAAAAGACGATTTTTACAATTGGACGATTTACACAAACAAACCCATATTCCTCTGCATGCGAACGTGAAATTGTTGTTATATACAGGTGACTCCACATGAATTTAACATTTTTTTAAGAAATTACACAAATCCCACGGAATTTGTAGATTTTATTAATATTTATATAGTTAAAATCTCGCAAAAAAACGAAATTTTTTGAAGGATTTTTTTTTTGTGGGGAAAATCGAAACCAGTGATATTATACAGTTCAATCATGTATAGTAAACACTCTGTCAAAGAATTAGCACAATCGGTTGGAATATAGAGATTTTATTAACGTTTATAGCAAAATCGTGTTTTTACCGCAAGAAACGACGATTTTTACAATTGGACGATTTACACAAACAAACCCTTATTCCTCCGCATGCGAAAGTGAAATTGTTGTTATATATAGGTGAATCCACATGAATTTAACATTTTCTTAAGAAAATAGACAAATCCCACGGAATTTGTAGATTATATTGATATTTATATAGTTAAAAAACTCGCAAAAACAAAATTTTTTGAAGGATTTTTTTTTGTGGGGAAAATCGAAACCAGTGACATAATACAGTTCAATCATGTATACTAAACACTCTGTGAAAGAATTAGCACAATCGGTTTGAATATAGAGATTTTATTAACGTTTATAGCAAAATCGTGTTTTTACCGCAAGAAACGACGATTTTTACCATTTGACGATTTTCTCAAACAAACTCATATTCCTCAGCATGCGAATGTGAAATTGTTGTTATATATAGGTGACTACACATGAATTTAACATATTTTTAAGAAATTAGACAAATCCCAAGGAATTTGTAGATTTTATTGATATTTATATAGTTAAAATCTCGCAAAAACGAAATTTTTTGAAGGATTTTTTTTTGTGGGGAAAATCGAAACCAGTGATATAATACAGTTCAATCATGTATACTAAACACTCTGTCAAAGAATTAGCACAATCGGTTGGAATATAGAGATTTTATTAACGATTATAGCAAAATCGTGTTTTTACCGCAAGAAAAGACGATTTTTACTATTGGACGATTTACACAAACAAACCCATATTCCCCTGCATGCGAACGTGAAATTGTTGTTATATATAGGTGAATCCACATGAATTTAACATATTTTTAAGAAATTAGACAAATCCCAAGGAATTTGTAGATTTTATTGATATTTATGTAGTTAAAAATCTCGCAAAAACGAAATTTTTTGAAGGATTTTTTTTGTGGGGAAAATCGAAACCAGTGATATAATACAGTTCAATCATGTATACTTATCACTCTGTCAAAGAATTAGCACAATCGGTTGGAATATAGAGATTTTATTAACGATTATAGCAAAATCGTGTTTTTACCGCAAGAAAAGACGATTTTTACAATTGGACGATTTACACAAACAAACCCATATTCCTCTGCATGCGAACGTGAAATTGTTGTTATATATAGGTGAATCCACATGAATTTAACATATTTTTAAGAAATTAGACAAATCCCACGGAATTTGTAGATTTTATTGATATTTATATAGTTAAAAATCTCGCAAAAACGAAATTTTTTGAAGGATTTTTTTTTTGTGGGGAAAATCGAAACCAGTGATATAATACAGTTCAATCATGTATACTAAACACTCTGTCAAAGAATCAGCACAATCGGTTGGAATATAGAGATTTTATTAACGATTATAGCAAAATCGTGTTTTTACCGCAAGAAAAGACGATTTTTACAATTGGACGATTTACACAAACAAACCCATATTCCTCTGCATCCGAACGTGAAATTGTTGTTATATATAGGTGAATCCACATGAATTTAACATATTTCTAAGAAATTAGACAAATCCCACGGAATTTGTAGATTTTATTGATATTTATATAGTTAAAATCTCGCAAAAACGAAATTTTTTGAAGGATTTTTTTTTGTGGGGAAAATCGAAACCAGTGATATAATACAGTTCAATCATGTATACTAAACACTCTGTCAAAGAATTAGCACAATCGGTTGGAATATAGAGATTTTATTAACGTTTATAGCAAAATCGTGTTTTTACCGCAAGAAACGACGATTTTTACAATTGGACGATTTACACAAACAAACCCTTATTCCTCCGCATGCGAAAGTGAAATTGTTGTTATATATAGGTGAATCCACATGTATTTAACATTTTCTTAAGAAATTAGACAAATCCCAATGAATTTGTAGATTATATAGATATTTATATAGTTAAAAAACTCGCAAAAACGAAATTTTTTGAAGGATTTTTTTTTGTGGGGAAAATCGAAACCAGTGACATAATACAGTTCAATCATGTATACTAAACACTCTGTGAAAGAATTAGCACAATCGGTTGGAATATAGAGATTTTATTAACGTTTATAGCAAAATCGTGTTTTTACCGCAAGAAACGACGATTTTTACCATTTGACGATTTTCTCAAACAAACCCATATTCCTCTGCATGCGAATGTGAAATTGTTGTTATATATAGGTGACTCCACATGAATTTAACATTTTTTTAAGAAATTAGACAAATCCCCCGGAATTTGTAGATTTTATTGATATTTATATAGTTAAAATCTCGCAAAAACGAAATTTTTTGAAGGATTTTTTTATTGTGGGGAAAATCGAAACCAGTCATATAATACAGTTCAATCATGTATACTAAACACTCTGTCAAAGAATTAGCACAATCGGTTGGAATATAGAGATTTTATTAACGTTTATAGCAAAATCGTGTTTTTACCGCAAGAAACGACGATTTTTACAATTGGACGATTTACACAAACAAACCCATATTCCTCTGCATGCGAACGTGAAATTGTTGTTATATATAGGTGAATCCACATGAATTTAACATTTTTTTAAGAAATTAGACAAATCCCACGGAATTTGTAGATTTTATTGATATTTATATAGTTAAAATCTCGCAAAAACGAAATTTTTTGAAGGATTTTTTTTTGTGGGGAAAATCGAAACCAGTGATATAATGAAGTTCAATTATGTATACTAAACACTCTGTGAAAGAATTAGCACAATCGGTTGGAATATAGAGATTTTATTTACGTTTATAACAAAATCGTGTTTTTACCGCAAGAAACGACGATTTTTACAATTGGACGATTTACACAAACAAACCCATATTCCTCTGCATGCGATCGTGAAATTGTTGTTATATACAGGTGACTCCACATGAATTTAACATTTTTTTAAGAAATTAGACAAATCCCACGGAATTTGTAGATTTTATTGATATTTATATAGTAAAAATCTCTCAAAAACGAAATTTTTTGAAGGATTTTTTTTGTGGGGAAAATCGAAACCAGTGATATATTACAGTTCAATCATGTATACTAAACACTCTGTCAAAGAATTAGAACAATCGGTTGGAATATAGAGATTTTATTAACGTTTATAGCAAAATCGTGTTTTTACCGCAAGAAACGACGATTTTTACAATTGGACGATTTACACAAACAAACCCTTATTCCTCCGCATGCGAACGTGAAATTGTTGTTATATATAGGTGAATCCACATGAATTTAACATTTTCTTAAGAAATTTGACAAATCCCACGGAATTTGTAGATTATAATGATATTTATATAGTTAAAAAACTCGCAAAAACGAAATTTTTTGAAGGATTTTTTTTTGTGGGGAAAATTGAAACCAGTGACATAATACAGTTCAATCATGTATACTAAACACTCTGTGAAAGAATTAGCACAATCGGTTGGAATATAGAGATTTTATTAACGTTTATAGCAAAATCGTGTTTTTACCGCAAGAAACGACGTTTTTACAATTGGACGATTTACACAAACAAACCCATATTCCTCTGCATGCGAACGTGAAATTGTTGATATATATAGGTGAATCCACATGAATTTAACATTTTCTTAAGAAATTAGACAAATCCCACTGAATTTGTAGATTTTATTGATATTTATATAGTTAAAAATCTCGCAAAAACGAAATTTTTTGAAGGATTTTTTTTGTGGGGAAAATCGAAACCAGTGACATAATACAGTTCAATCATGTATACTAAACACTCTATCAAAGAATTAGCACAATCGGTTGGAACATAGAGATTTTATTAACGTTTATAGCAAAATCGTGTTTTTACCGCAACAAACGACGATTTTTACAATTGGACGATTTACACAAACAAACCCATATTCCTCTGCATGCGAACGTGAAATTGTTGTTATATATAGGTGAATCCACATGAATTTAACATATTTTTAAGAAATTAGACAAATCCCACGGAATTTGTAGATTTTATTGATATTTATATAGTTAAAATCTCGCAAAAACGAAATTTTTTTGAGGATTTTTTTTTGTGGGGAAAATCGAAACCAGTGATATAATACAGTTCAATCATGTATACTAAACAATCTGTCACAGAATTAGCACAATCGGTTGGAATATAGAGATTTTATTAACGTTTATAGCAAAATCGTGTTTTTACCGCAAGAAACGACGATTTTTACAATTGGACGATTTACACAAACAAACCCATATTCCTCTGCATGCGAACGTGAAATTGTTGTTATATATAGGTGAATCCACATGAATTTAACATTTTTTTAAGAAATTAGACAAATCCCACGGAATTTGTAGATTTTATTGATATTTATATAGTTAAAATCTCGCAAAAACGAAATTTTTTGAAGGATTTTTTTTTGTGGGGAAAATCGAAACCAGTGATATAATAAAGTTCAATTATGTATACTAAACACTCTGTGAAAGAATTAGCACAATCGGTTGGAATATAGAGATTTTATTATCGTTTATAACAAAATCGTGTTTTTATCGCAAGAAACGACGATTTTTACAATTGGACGATTTACACAAACAAACCCATATTCCTCTGCATGCGAACGTGAAATTGTTGTTATATACAGGTGACTCCACATGAATTTAACATTTTTTTAAGAAATTACACAAATCCCACGGAATTTGTAGATTTTATTAATATTTATATAGTTAAAATCTCGCAAAAAAACGAAATTTTTTGAAGGATTTTTTTTTGTGGGGAAAATCGAAACCAGTGATATTATACAGTTCAATCATGTATAGTAAACACTCTGTCAAAGAATTAGCACAATCGGTTGGAATATAGAGATTTTATTAACGTTTATAGCAAAATCGTGTTTTTACCGCAAGAAACGACGATTTTTACAATTGGACGATTTACACAAACAAACCCTTATTCCTCCGCATGCGAAAGTGAAATTGTTGTTATATATAGGTGAATCCACATGAATTTAACATTTTCTTAATAAAATAGACAAATCCCACTGAATTTGTAGATTATATAGATATTTATATAGTTAAAAAACTCGCAAAAACAAAATTTTTTGAAGGATTTTTTTTTGTGGGGAAAATCGAAACCAGTGACATAATACAGTTCAATCATGTATACTAAACACTCTGTGAAAGAATTAGCACAATCGGTTGGAATATAGAGATTTTATTAACGTTTATAGCAAAATCGTGTTTTTACCGCAAGAAACGACGATTTTTACCATTTGACGATTTTCTCAAACAAACTCATATTCCTCTGCATGCGAATGTGAAATTGTTGTTATATATAGGTGACTACACATGAATTTAACATATTTTTAAGAAATTAGACAAATCCCAAGGAATTTGTAGATTTTATTGATATTTATATAGTTAAAATCTCGCAAAAACGAAATTTTTTGAAGGATTTTTTTTTGTGGGGAAAATCGAAACCAGTGATATAATACAGTTCAATCATGTATACTAAACACTCTGTCAAAGAATTAGCACAATCGGTTGGAATATAGAGATTTTATTAACGATTATAGCAAAATCGTGTTTTTACCGCAAGAAAAGACGATTTTTACAATTGGACGATTTACACAAACAAACCCATATTCCCCTGCATGCGAACGTGAAATTGTTGTTATATATAGGTGAATCCACATGAATTTAACATATTTTTAAGAAATTAGACAAATCCCAAGGAATTTGTAGATTTTATTGATATTTATGTAGTTAAAAATCTCGCAAAAACGAAATTTTTTGAAGGATTTTTTTTTGTGGGGAAAATCGAAACCAGTGATATAATACAGTTCAATCATGTATACTAAACACTCTGTCAAAGAATTAGCACAATCGGTTGGAATATAGAGATTTTATTAACGATTATAGCAAAATCGTGTTTTTACCGCAAGAAAAGACGATTTTTACAATTGGACGATTTACACAAACAAACCCATATTCCTCTGCATGCGAACGTGAAATTGTTGTTATATATAGGTGAATCCACATGAATTTAACATATTTTTAAGAAATTAGACAAATCCCACGGAATTTGTAGATTTTATTGATATTTATATAGTTAAAAATCTCGCAAAAACGAAATTTTTTGAAGGATTTTTTTTTGTGGGGAAAATCGAAACCAGTGATATAATACAGTTCAATCATGTATACTAAACACTCTGTCAAAGAATCAGCACAATCGGTTGGAATATAGAGATTTTATTAACGATTATAGCAAAATCGTGTTTTTACCGCAAGAAAAGACGATTTTTACAATTGGACGATTTACACAAACAAACCCATATTCCTCTGCATCCGAACGTGAAATTGTTGTTATATAAGGGTGAATCCACATGAATTTAACATATTTCTAAGAAATTAGACAAATCCCAAGGAATTTGTAGACTTTATTGATATTTATATAGTTAAAAATCTCGCAAAAACGAAATTTTTTGAAGGATTTTTTTTGTGGGGAAAATCGAAACCAGTGATATAATACAGTTCAATTATGTATACTAAACACTCTGTCAAAGAATTAGCACAATCGGTTGGAATATAGAGGTTTTATTAACGTTTATAGCAAAATCGTGTTTTTACCGCAAGAAACGACGATTTTTACAATTAGACGATTTACACAAACAAACCCATATTCCTCTCCATGCGAACGTGAAATTGTTCTGATATATAGGTGAATCCACATGAATTTAACATTTTTTTAAGAAATTTGACAAATCCCACGGAATTTGTAGATTTTCTTGATATTTATATAGTTAAAAAACTCGCAACAACGAAATTTTTTGAAGGATTTTTTTTGTGGGGAAAATCGAAACCAGTGACATAATACAGTTCAATCATGTATACTAAACACTCTGTGAAAGAATTAGCACAATCGGTTGGAATATAGAGATTTTATTAACGTTTATAACAAAATCGTGTTTTTACCGCAAGAATCGACGATTTTTACAATTGGACGATTTACACAAACAAACCCATATTCCTCTGCATGCGAACGTGAAATTGTTGTGATATACAGGTGACTCCACATGAATTTAACATATTTTTAAGAAATTAGACAAATCCCACGGAATTTGTAGATTTTATTGATATTTATATAGTTAAAATCTCGCAAAAACGAAATTTTTTGAAGGATTTTTTTTTTGTGGGGAAAATCGAAACCAGTGATATAATACAGTTCAATCATGTATACTAAACACTCTGTCAAAGAATTAGCACAATCGGTTGGAATATAGAGATTTTATTAACGATTATATCAAAATCGTGTTTTTACCGCAAGAAAAGACGATTTTTACAATTGGACGATTTACACAAACAAACCCATATTCCTCTGCATCCGAACGTGAAATTGTTGTTATATATAGGTGAATCCACATGAATTTAACATATTTTTAAGAAATTAGACAAATCCCAAGGAATCTGTAGATTTTATTGATATTTATATAGTTAAAAATCTCGCAAAAACGAAATTTTTTGAAGGATTTTTTTTGTGGGGAAAATCGAAACCAGTGATATAATACAGTTCAATTATGTATACTAAACACTCTGTGAAAGAATTAGCACAATCGGTTGGAATATAGAGGTTTTATTAACGTTTATATCAAAATCGTGTTTTTACCGCAAGAAACGGCGATTTTTACAATTGGACGATTTACACAAACAAACCCATATTCCTCTCCATGCGAACGTGAAATTGTTCAGATATATAGGTGAATCCACATGAATTTAACATCTTTTAAAGAAATTTGACAAATCCCACGGAATTTGTAGATTTTCTTGATATTTATATAGTTAAAAAACTCGCAAAATCTAAATTTTTTGAAGGATTTTTTTTGTGGGGAAAATCGAAACCAGTGACATAATACAGTTCAATCATGTATACTAAACACTCTGTGAAAGAATTAGCACAATCGGTTGGAATATAGAGATTTTATTAACGTTTATAACAAAATCGTGTTTTTACCGCAAGAATCGACGATTTTTACAATTGGACGATTTACCCAAACAAACCCATATTCCTCTGCATGCGATCGTGAAATTGTTGTGATATACAGGTGACTCCACATGAATTTAACTTATTTTTAAGAAATTAGACAAATCCCACGGAATTTGTAGGTTTTTTTGATATTTATATAGTTAAAATCTCGCAAAAACGAAATTTTTTGAAGGATTTTTTTTTTGTGGGGAAAATCGAAACCAGTGATATAATACAGTTCAATCATGTATACTAAACACTCTATCAAAGAATTAGCACAATCGGTTGGAATATAGAGATTTTATTAACGATTATAGCAAAATCGTTTTTTTACCGCAAGAAAAGACGATTTTTACAATTGGACGATTTACACAAACAAACCCATATTCCTCTGCATGCGAACGTGAAATTGTTCTGATATATAGGTGAATCCACATGAATTTAACATATTTTTAAGAAATTAGACAAATCCCAAGGAATTTGTAGATTTTATTGATATTTATATAGTTAAAAATCTCGCAAAAACGAAATTTTTTGAAGGATTTTTTTTTTGTGGGGAAAATCGAAACCAGTGAAATAATACAGTTCAATCATGTATACTAAACACTCTGTCAAAGAATTAGCACAATCGGTTGGAATATAGAGATTTTATTAACGATTATAGCAAAATCGTGTTTTTACCGCAAGAAAAGACGATTTTTACAATTGGACGATATACACAAACAAACCCACATTCCTCTGCATGCGAACGTGAAATTGTTGTTATATATAGATGAAACCACATGAATTTAACATATTTTTAAGAAATTAGACAAATCCCACGGAATTTGTAGATTTTATTGATATTTATATAGTTAAAATCTCGCAAAAAAGGAATTTTTTTGAGGATTTTTTTTTTTGTGGGGAAAATCGAAACCAGTGATATAATACAGTTCAATCATGTATACTAAACAATCTGTCAAAGAATTAGCACAATCGGTTGTAATATAGAGATTTTATTAACGTTTATAGCAAAATCGTGTTTTTACCGCAAGAAACGACGATTTTTACAATTGGACGATTTACACAAACAAACCCTTATTCCTCCGCATGCGAACGTTAAATTGTTGTTATATATAGGTGAATCCTCATGAATTTAACATTTTTTTAAGAAATTAGACAAATCCCACGGAATTTGTAGATTATATTTATATTTATATAGTTAAAAAACTCGCAAAAACGAAATTTTTTGAAGGATTTTTTTTTGTGGTGAAAATCGAAACCAGTGACATAATACAGTTCAATCATGAATACTAAACACTCTGTGAAAGAATTAGCACAATCGGTTGGAATATAGAGATTTTATTAACGTTTATAGCAAAATCGTGTTTTTACCGCAAGAAACGACGATTTTTACAATTGGACCATTTTCACGAACAAACCCATATTCCTCTGCATGCGAACGTGAAATTGTTGTTATATATAGGTGACTCCACATGAATTTAACATTTTTTTAAGAAATTAGACAAATCCCCCGGAATTTGTAGTTTTTATTGATATTTATATAGTTAAAAATCTCGCAAAAACGAAATTTTTTGAAGGATTTTTTTTTGTGGGGAAAATCGAAACCAGTGATATAATACAGTTCAATCATGTATACTAAACACTCTGTCAAAGAATTAGCACAATCGGTTGGAATATAGAGATTTTATTAACGTTTATAGCAAAATCGTGTTTTTACCGCAAGAAACGACGATTTTTACAATTGGACGATTTACACAAACAAACCCATATTCCTCTGCATGCGAACGTGAAATTGTTGTTATATATAGGTGAATCCACATGAATTTAACATTTTTTTAAGAAATTAGACAAATCCCACGGAATTTGTAGATATTATTGATATTTATATAGTTAAAATCTCGCAAAAACGAAATTTTTTGAAGGATTTTTTTTGTGGGGAAAATCGAAACCAGTGATATAATAAGTTCAATCATGTATACTAAACACTCTGTCAAAGAATTAGCACAATCGGTTGGAATATAGAGATTTTATTAACGATTATAGCAAAATCGTGTTTTTACCGCAAGAAAAGACGATTTTTACAATTGGACGATTTACACAAACAAACCCATATTCCTCTGCATGCGAACGTGAAATTGTTGTTATATATAGGTAACTCCACATGATTTTAACATATTTTTAAGAAATTAGACAAATCCCAAGGAATTTGTAGATTTTATTGATATTTATATAGTTAAAAATCTCGCAAAAACGAAATTTTTTGAAGGATTATTTTTTTTTGTGGGGAAAATCGAAACCAGTGATATAATACAGTTCAATCATGTATACTAAACACTCTGTCAAAGAATTAGCACAATCGGTTGGAATATAGAGATTTTATTAACGATTATAGCAAAATCGTGTTTTTACCGCAAGAAAAGACGATTTTTACAATTGGACAATTTACACAAACAAACCCATATTCCTCTGCATGCGAACGTGAAATTGTTGTTATATATAGGTGAATCCACATGAATTTAACATATTTTTAAGAAATTAGACAAATCCCAAGGAATTTGTAGATTTTATTGATATTTATATAGTTAAAAATCTCGCAAAAACGAAATTTTTTGAAGGATTATTTTTGTGGGGAAAATCGAAACCAGTGATATAATACAGTTCAATTATGTATACTAAACACTCTGTGAAAGAATTAGCACAATCGGTGGGAATATAGAGGTTTTCTTAACGTTTATAGCAAAATCGTGTTTTTACCGCAAGAAACGACGATTTTTACAATTGGACGATTTACACAAACAAACCCTTATTCTCCGCATGCGAAAGTGAAATTGTTGTTATATATAGGTGAATCCACATGAATTTAACATTTTCTTAAGAAATTAGACAAATCCCACGGAATTTGAAGATTATATTGATATTTATATAGTTAAAAAACTCGCAAAACCGAAATTTTTTGAAGGATTTTTTTTTGTGGGGAAAATCGAAACCAGTGACATAATACAGTTCAATCACGTATACTAAACACTCTGTGAAAGAATTAGCACAATCGGTTGGAATATAGAGATTTTATTAACGTTTATAGCAAAATCGTGTTTTTACCGCAAGAAACGACAATTTTTACCATTTGACGATTTTCTCAAACAAACCCATATTCCTCTGCATGCGAATGTGAAATTGTTGTTATATATAGGTGACTCCACATGAATTTAACATTTTTTTAAGAAATTAGACAAATCCCCCGGAATTTGTAGATTTTATTGATATTTATATAGTTAAAATCTCGCAAAAACGAAATTTTTTGAAGGATTTTTTTTTGTGGGGAAAATCGAAACCAGTGATATAATACAGTTCAATCATGTATACTAAACACTCTGTCAAAGAATTAGCACAATCGGTTGGAATATAGAGATTTTATTAACGATTATAGCAAAATCGTGTTTTTACCGCAAGAAAAGACGATTTTTACAATTGGACGATTTACACAAACAAACCCATATTCCTCTGCATGCGAACGTGAAATTGTTGTTATATATAGGTGAATCCACATGAATTTAACATATTTTTAAGAAATTAGACAAATGCCACGGAATTTGTATTTTTTATTGATATTTATATAGTTAAAAATCTCGCAAAAACGAAATTTTTTGAAGGATTTTTTTTTGTGGGGAAAATTGAAACCAGTGATATAATACAGTTCAATCATGTATACTAAACACTCTGTCAAAGAATTAGCACAATCGGTTGGAATATAGAGATTTTATTAACGTTTATAGCAAAATCGTGTTTTTAACGCAAGAAACGACGATTTTTACAATTGGACGATTTACACAAACAAACCCATATTCCTCAGCATGCGAACGTGAAATTGTTGTTATATATAGGTGAATCCACATGAATTTAACATTTTTTTAAGAAATTAGACAAATCCCACGGAATTTGTAGATTTTATTGATATTTATATAGTTAAAATCTCGCAAAAACGAAATTTTTTGAAGGATTTTTTTTTGTGGGGAAAATCGAAACCAGTGATATAATAAAGTTCAATTATGTATACTAAACACTCTGTGAAAGAATTAGCACAATCGGTTGGAATATAGAGATTTTATTAACGTTTATAACAAAATCGTGTTTTTACCGCAAGAAACGACGATTTTTACAATTGGACGATTTACACAAACAAACCCATATTCCTCTGCATGCGATCGTGAAATTGTTGTTATATACAGGTGACTCCACATGAATTTAACATTTTTTTAAGAAATTAGACAAATCCCAAGGAATTTGTAGATTTTATTGATATTTATATAGTTAAAATCTCGCAAAAACGAAATTTTTTCAAGGATTTTTTTTTGTGGGGAAAATCGAAACCAGTGATATAATACAGTTCAATCATGTATACTAAACACTCTGTCAAAGAATTAGCACAATCGGTTGGAATATAGAGATTTTATTAACGTTTATAGCAAAATCGTGTTTTTACCGCAAGAAACGACGATTTTTACAATTGGACGATTTACACAAACAAACCCTTATTCCTCCGCATGCGAACGTAAAATTGTTGTTATATATAGGTGAATCCACATGAATTTAACATTTTCTTAAGAAATTTGACAAATCCCATGGAATTTGTAGATTATATTGATATTTATATAGTTAAAAAACTCGCAAAAACGAAATTTTTTGAAGGATTTTTTTTTGTGGGGAAAATCGAAACCAGTGACATAATACAGTTCAATCATGTATACTAAACACTCTGTGAAAGAATTAGCACAATCGGTTGGATTATAGAGATTTTATTAACGTTTATAGCAAAATCGTGTTTTTACCGCAAGAAACGACGATTTTTACCATTTGACGATTTTCTCAAACAAACCCATATTCCTCTGCAATGGAATGTGAAATTGTTGTTATATATAGGTGACTCCACATGAATTTAACATTTTTTTAAGAAATTAGACAAATCCCCCGGAATTTGTAGATTTTATTGATATTTATATAGTTAAAATCTCGCAAAAACGAAATTTTTTGAAGGATTTTTTTTTGTGGGGAAAATCGAAACCAGTGATATAATACAGTTCAATCATGTATACTAAACACTCTGTCAAAGAATTAGCACAATCGGTTGGAATATAGAGATTTTATTAACGTTTATAGCAAAATCGTGTTTTTACCGCAAGAAACGACGATTTTTACAATTGGACGATTTACACAAACAAACCCTTATTCCTCCGCATGCGAACGTAAAATTGTTGTTATATATAGGTGAATCCACATGAATTTAACATTTTCTTAAGAAATTTGACAAATCCCATGGAATTTGTAGATTATATTGATATTTATATAGTTAAAAAACTCGCAAAAACGAAATTTTTTGAAGGATTTTTTTTTGTGGGGAAAATCGAAACCAGTGACATAATACAGTTCAATCATGTATACTAAACACTCTGTGAAAGAATTAGCACAATCGGTTGGATTATAGAGATTTTATTAACGTTTATAGCAAAATCGTGTTTTTACCGCAAGAAACGACGATTTTTACCATTTGACGATTTTCTCAAACAAACCCATATTCCTCTGCAATGGAATGTGAAATTGTTGTTATATATAGGTGACTCCACATGAATTTAACATTTTTTTAAGAAATTAGACAAATCCCCCGGAATTTGTAGATTTTATTGATATTTATATAGTTAAAATCTCGCAAAAACGAAATTTTTTGAAGGATTTTTTTTTGTGGGGAAAATCGAAACCAGTGATATAATACAGTTCAATCATGTATACTAAACACTCTGTCAAAGAATTAGCACAATCGGTTGGAATATAGAGATTTTATTAACGATTATAGCAAAATCGTGTTTTTACCGCAAGAAAAGACGATTTTTACAATTGGACGATTTACACAAACAAACCCATATTCCTCTGCATGCGAACGTGAAATTGTTGTTATATATACGTGAATCCACATGAATTTAACATATTTTTAAGAAATTAGACAAATCCCAAGGAATTTGTAGATTTTATTGATATTTATATAGTTAAAAATCTCGCAAAAACGAAATTTTTTTAAGGATTTTTTTTTGTGGGGAAAATCGAAACCAGTGATATAATACAGTTCAATCATGTATACTAAACACTCTGTCAAAGAATTAGCACAATCGGTTGGAATATAGAGATTTTTTTAACGATTATAGCAAAATCGTGTTTTTACCGCAAGAAAAGACGATTTTTACAATTGGACGATTTACACAAACAAACCCATATTCCTCTGCATGCGAACGTGAAATTGTTGTTATATATAGGTGAATCCACATGAATTTAACATATTTTTAAGAAATTAGACAAATCCCAAGGAATTTGTAGATTTTATTGATATTTATATAGTTAAAAATCTCGCAAAAACGAAATTTTTTGAAGGATTTTTTTTGTGGGGAAAATCGAAACCAGTGATATAATACAGTTCAATTATGTATACTAAACACTCTGTGAAAGAATTAGCACAATCGGTTGGAATATAGAGGTTTTCTTAACGTTTATAGCAAAATCGTGTTTTTACCGCAAGAAACGACGATTTTTACAATTGGACGCTTTACAGAAACAAACCCATATTCCTCTCCATGCGAACATGAAATTGTTCTGATATATAGGTGAATCCACATGAATTTAACATTTTTTTAAGAAATTTGACAAATCCCAGGGAATTTGTAGATTTTATTCATATTTATATAGTTAAAAAAACTCGCAAAAACGAAATTTTTTGAAGGATTTTTTTTGTGGGGAAAATCGAAACCAGTGACATAATACAGTTCAATCATGTATACTAAACACTCTGTGAAAGAATTAGCGCAATCGGTTGGAATATAGAGATTTTATTAACGTTTATAACAAAATCGTGTTTTTACCGCAAGAATCGACGATTTTTACAATTGGACGATTTACACAAACAAACCCATATTCCTCTGCATGCGAACGTGAAATTGTTGTGATATACAGGTGACTCCACATGAATTTAACATATTTTTAAGAAATTAGACAAATCCCACGGAATTTGTAGATTTTATTGATATTTATATAGTTAAAATCTCGCAAAAACGAAATTTTTTGAAGGATTTTTTTTTGTGGGGAAAATCGAAACCAGTGACATAATACAGTTCAATCATGTATACTAAACACTCTGTCAAAGAATTAGCACAATCGGTTGGAATATAGAGATTTTATTAACGATTATAGCAAAATCGTGTTTTTACCGCAAGAAAAGACGATTTTTACAATTGGACGATTTACACAAACAAACCCATATTCCTCTGCATGCGAACGTGAAATTGTTGTTATATATAGGTGAATCCACATGAAATTAACATATTTTTAAGAAATTAGACAAATCCCAAGGAATTTGTAGATTTTATTGATATTTATATAGTTAAAAATCTCGCAAAAACGAAATTTTTTGAAGGATTTTTTTTTGTGGGGAAAATCGAAACCAGTGATATAATACAGTTCAATCATGTATACTAAACACTCTGTCAAAGAATTAGCACAATCGGTTGGAATATAGAGATTTTATTAACGATTATAGCAAAATCGTGTTTTTACCGCAAGAAAAGACGATTTTTACAATTGGACGATTTACACAAACAAACCCATATTCCTCTGCATGCGAACGTGAAATTGTTGTTATATATAGGTGAATCCACATGAATTTAACATATTTTTAAGAAATTAGACAAATCCCAAGGAATTTGTTGATTTTATTGATATTTATATAGTTAAAAATCTCGCAAAAACGAAATTTTTTGAAGGATTTTTTTGTGGGGAAAATCGAAACCAGTGATATAATACAGTTCAATTATGTATACTAAACACTCTGTGAAAGAATTAGCACAATCGGTTGGAATATAGAGGTTTTATTAACGTTTATAGCAAAATCGTGTTTTTACCGCAAGAAACGGCGATTTTTACAATTGGACGATTTACACAACAAACCCATATTCCTCTCCATGCGAACGTGAAATTGTTCTGATATATAGGTGAATCCACATGAATTTAACATTTTTTTAAGAAATTTGACAAATCCCACGGAATTTGTAGATTTTCTTGATATTTATATAGTTAAAAAACTCGCAAAAACGAAATTATTTGAAGGATTTTTTTTGTGGGGAAAATCGAAACCAGTGATATAATACAGTTCAATCATGTATACTAAACACTCTGTCAAAGAATTAGCACAATCGGTTGGAATATAGAGATTTTATTAACGATTATAGCAAAATCGTGTTTTTACCGCAAGAAAAGACGATTTTTACAATTGGACGATTTACACAAACAAACCCATATTCCTCTGCATGCGAACGTGAAATTGTTGTTATATATAGGTGAATCCACATGAATTTAACATATTTTTAAGAAATTAGACAAATCCCAAGGAATTTGTAGATTTTATTGATATTTATATAGTTAAAAATCTCGCAAAAACGAAATTTTTTGAAGGATTTTTTTTTTGTGGGGAAAATCGAAACCAGTGATATAATACAGTTCAATCATGTATACTAAACACTCTGTCAAAGAATTAGCACAATCGGTTGGAATATAGAGATATTATTATCGATTATAGCAAAATCGTGTTTTTACCGCAAGAAAAGACGATTTTTACAATTGGACGATTTACACAAACAAACCCATATTCCTCTGCATCCGAACGTGAAATTGTTGTTATATATAGGTGAATCCACATGGATTTAACATATTTTTAAGAAATTAGACAAAGCCCAAGGAATTTCTAGATTTTATTGTTATTTATATAGTTAAAAATCTCGCAAAAACGAAATTTTTTGAAGGATTTTTTTTGTGGGGAAAATCGAAACCAGTGATATAATACAGTTCAATTATGTATACTAAACACTCTGTCAAAGAATTAGCACAATCGGTTGGAATATAGAGGTTTTATTAACGTTTATAGCAAAATCGTGTTTTTACCGCAAGAAACGGCGATTTTTACAATTGGACGATTTACACAAACAAACCCATATTCCTCTCCATGCGAACGTGAAATTGTTCTGATATATAGGTGAATCCACATGAATTTAACATTTTTTTAAGAAATTTGACAAATCCCACGGAACTTGTAAATTTTCTTGATATTTATATAGTTAAAAAACTCGCAAAAACGAAATTTTTTGAAGGATTTTTTTTGTGGGGAAAATCGAAACCAGTGATATAATACAGTTCAATCATGTATACTAAACACTCTGTCAAAGAATTAGCACAATCGGTTGGAATATAGAGATTTTATTAACGATTATAGCAAAATCGTGTTTTTACCGCAAGAAAAGACGATTTTTACAATTGGACGATTTACACAAACAAACCCATATTCCTCTGCATGCGAACGTGAAATTGTTGTTATATATAGGTGAATCCACATGAATTTAACATATTTTTAAGAAATTAGACAAATCCCACGGAATTTGTAGATTTTATTGATATTTATATAGTTAAAAATCTCGCAAAAACGAAATTTTTTGAAGGATTTTTTTTTGTGGCGAAAATCGAAACCAGTGATATAATACAGTTCAATCATGTATACTAAACACTCTGTCAAAGAATTAGCACAATCGGTTGGAATATAGAGATTTTATTATCGATTATAGCAAAATCGTGTTTTTACCGCAAGAAAAGACGATTTTTACAATTGGACGATTTACACAAACAAACCCATATTCCTCTGCATCCGAACGTGAAATTGTTGTTAAATATAGGTGAATCCACATGAATTTAACATATTTTTAAGAAATTAGACAAATCCCAAGGAATTTGTAGATTTTATTGATATTTATATAGTTAAAAATCTCGCAAAAACGAAATTTTTTGAAGGATTTTTTTTGTGGGGAAAATCGAAACCAGTGAAATAATACAGTTCAATCATGTATACTAAACACTCTGTCAAAGAATTAGCACAATCGGTTGGAATATAGAGATTTTATTAACGATTATAGCAAAATCGTGTTTTTACCGCAAGAAAAGACGATTTTTACAATTGGACGATTTACACAAACAAACCCACATTCCTCTGCATGCGAACGTGAAATTGTTGTTATATATAGGTGAATCCACATGAATATAACATATTTTTAAGAAATTAGACAAATCCCACGGAATTTGTAGATTTTATTGATATTTATATAGTTAAAATCTCGCAAAAACTAAATTTTTTTGAGGATTTTTTTTTTGTGGGGAAAATCGAAACCAGTGATATAATACAGTTCAATCATGTATACTAAACAATCTGTCAAAGAATTAGCACAATCGGTTGGAATATAGAGATTTTATTAACGTTTATAGCAAAATCGTGTTTTTACCGCAAGAAACGACGATTTTTACAATTGGACGATTTACACAAACAAACCCTTATTCCTCCGCATGCGAACGTTAAATTGTTGTTATATATAGGTGAATCCACATGAATTTAACATTTTTTTAAGAAATTAGACAAATCCCACGGAATTTGTAGATTATATTTATATTTATATAGTTAAAAACTCGCAAAAACGAAATTTTTTGAAGGATTTTTTTTTTGTGGGGAAAATCGAAACCAGTGACATAATACAGTTCAATCATGAATACTAAACACTCTGTGAAAGAATTAGCACAATCGGTTGGAATATAGAGATTTTATTAACGTTTATAGCAAAATCGTGTTTTTACCGCAAGAAACGACGATTTTTACAATTTGACCATTTTCACAAACAAACCCATATTCCTCTGCATGCGAACGTGAAATTGTTGTTATATATAGGTGACTCCACATGAATTTCACATTTTTTAAAGAAATTAGACAAATCCCCCGGAATTTGTAGTTTTTATTGATATTTATATAGTTAAAATCTCGCAAAAACGAAATTTTTTGAAGGATTTTTTTTTTGTGGGGAAAATCGAAACCAGTGATATAATACAGTTCAATCATGTATACTAAACACTCTGTCAAAGAATTAGCACAATCGGTTGGAATATAGAGATTTTATTAACGTTTATAGCAAAATCGTGTTTTTACCGCGAGAAACGACGATTTTTACAATTGGACGATTTACACAAACAAACCCATATTCCTCTGCATGCGAACGTGAAATTGTTGTTATATATAGGTGAATCCACATGAATTTAACATTTTTTTAAGAAATTAGACAAATCCCACGGAATTTGTAGATTTTATTGATATTTATATAGTTAAAATCTCGCAAAAACGAAATTTTTTGAAGGATTTTTTTTGGTGGGGAAAATCGAAACCAGTGATATAATAAAGTTCAATTATGTATACTAAACACTCTGTGAAAGAATTAGCACAATCGGTTGGAATATAGAGATTTTATTAACGTTTATAACAAAATCGTGTTTTTACCGCAAGAAACGACGATTTTTACAATTGGACGATTTACACAAACAAACCCATATTCCTCTGCATGCGAACGTGAAATTGTTGTTATATACAGGTGACTCCACATGAATTTAACATTTTTTTAAGAAATTAGACAAATCCCACGGAATTTGTAGATTTTATTGATATTTATATAGTTAAAAATCTCGCAAAAACGAAATTTTTTGAAGGATTTTTTTTGTGGGGAAAATCGAAACCAGTGAAATAATACAGTTCAATCATGTATACTAAACACTCTGTCAAAGAATTAGCACAATCGGTTGGAATATAGAGATTTTATTAACGATTATAGCAAAATCGTGTTTTTACCGCAAGAAAAGACGATTTTTACAATTGGACGATTTACACAAACAAACCCACATTACTCTGCATGCGAACGTGAAATTGTTGTTATATATAGGTGAATCCACATGAATTTAACATATTTTTAAGAAATTAGACAAATCCCACGGAATTTGTAGATTTTATTGATATTTATATAGTTAAAATCTCGCAAAAACTAAATTTTTTTGAGGATTTTTTTTTTGTGGGGAAAATCGAAACCAGTGATATAATACAGTTCAATCATGTATACTAAACAATCTGTCAAAGAATTAGCACAATCGGTTGGAATATAGAGGTTTTATTAACGTTTATAGCAAAATCGTGTTTTTACCGCAAGAAACGACGATTTTTACAATTGGACGATTTACACAAACAAACCCTTATTCCTCCGCATGCGAACGTTAAATTGTTGTTATATATAGGTGAATCCACATGAATTTAACATTTTTTTAAGAAATTAGACAAATCCCACGGAATTTGTAGATTATATTTATATTTATATAGTTAAAAAACTCGCAAAAACGAAATTTTTTGAAGGATTTTTATTTGTGGGGAAAATCGAAACCAGTGATATAATACAGTTCAATTATGTATACTAAACACTCTGTCAAAGAATTAGCACAATCGGTTGGAATATAGAGGTTTTATTAACGTTTATAGCAAAATCGTGTTTTTACCGCAAGAAACGGCGATTTTTACAATTGGACGATTTACACAACAAACCCATATTCCTCTCCATGCGAACGTGAAATTGTTGTGATATACAGGTGACTCCACATGAATTTAACATATTTTTAAGAAATTAGACAAATCCCACAAAAATTGTAGATTTTATTGATATTTATATAGTTAAAATCTCGCAAAAAACGAAATTTTTTGAAGGATTTTTTTTGTGGGGAAAATCGAAACCAGTGATATAATACAGTTCAATCATGTATACTAAACACTCTGTCAAAGAATTAGCACAATCGGTTGGAATATAGAGATTTTATTAACGATTATAGCAAAATCGTGTTTTTACCGCAAGAAAAGACGATTTTTACAAATGGACGATTTACACAAACAAACCCATATTCCTCTGCATGCGAACGTGAAATTGTTGTTATATATAGGTGAATCCACATGAATTTAACATATTTTTAAGAAATTAGACAAATCCCAAGGAATTTGTAGATTTTATTGATATTTATATAGTTAAAAATCTCGCAAAAACGAAATTTTTTGAAGGATTTTTTTTTGTGGGGAAAATCGAAACCAGTGATATAATACAGTTCAATCATGTATACTAAACACTCTGTCAAAGAATTAGCACAATCGGTTGGAATATAGAGATTTTATTATCGATTATAGCAAAATCGTGTTTTTACCGCAAGAAAAGACGATTTTTACAATTGGACGATTTACACAAACAAACCCATATTCCTCTGCATGCGAACGTGAAATTGTTGTTATATATAGGTGAATCCACATGAATTTAACATATTTTTAAGAAATTAGACAAAGCCCAAGGAATTTCTAGATTTTATTGTTATTTATATAGTTAAAAATCTCGCAAAAACGAAATTTTTTGAAGGATTTTTTTTGTGGGGAAAATCGAAACCAGTGATATAATACAGTTCAATTATGTATACTAAACACTCTGTCAAAGAATTAGCACAATCGGTTGGAATATAGAGGTTTTATTAACGTTTATAGCAAAATCGTGTTTTTACCGCAAGAAACGGCGATTTTTACAATTGGACGATTTACACAAACAAACCCATATTCCTCTCCATGCGAACGTGAAATTGTTCTGATATATAGGTGAATCCACATGAATTTAACATTTTTTTAAGAAATTTGACAAATCCCACGGAACTTGTAAATTTTCTTGATATTTATATAGTTAAAAAACTCGCAAAAGCGAAATTTTTTGAAGGATTTTTTTTGTGGGGAAAATCGAAACCAGTGATATAATACAGTTCAATCATGTATACTAAACACTCTGTCAAAGAATTAGCACAATCGGTTGGAATATAGAGATTTTATTAACGATTATAGCAAAATCGTGTTTTTACCGCAAGAAAAGACGATTTTTACAATTGGACGATTTACACAAACAAACCCATATTCCTCTGCATGCGAACGTGAAATTGTTGTTATATATAGGTGAATCCACATGAATTTAACATATTTTTAAGAAATTAGACAAATCCCACGGAATTTGTAGATTTTATTGATATTTATATAGTTAAAAATCTCGCAAAAACGAAATTTTTTGAAGGATTTTTTTTTGTGGGGAAAATCGAAACCAGTGATATAATACAGTTCAATCATGTATACTAAACACTCTGTCAAAGAATTAGCACAATCGGTTGGAATATAGAGATTTTATTATCGATTATAGCAAAATCGTGTTTTTACCGCAAGAAAAGACGATTTTTACAATTGGACGATTTACACAAACAAACCCATATTCCTCTGCATCCGAACGTGAAATTGTTGTTAAATATAGGTGAATCCACATGAATTTAACATATTTTTAAGAAATTAGACAAATCCCAAGGAATTTGTAGATTTTATTGATATTTATATAGTTAAAAATCTCGCAAAAACGAAATTTTTTGAAGGATTTTTTTTTGTGGGGAAAATCGAAACCAGTGAAATAATACAGTTCAATCATGTATACTAAACACTCTGTCAAAGAATTAGCACAATCGGTTGGAATATAGAGATTTTATTAACGATTATAGCAAAATCGTGTTTTTACCGCAAGAAAAGACGATTTTTACAATTGGACGATTTACACAAACAAACCCACATTCCTCTGCATGCGAACGTGAAATTGTTGTTATATATAGGTGAATCCACATGAATATAACATATTTTTAAGAAATTAGACAAATCCCACGGAATTTGTAGATTTTATTGATATTTATATAGTTAAAATCTCGCAAAAACTAAATTTTTTTGAGGATTTTTTTTTTGTGGGGAAAATCGAAACCAGTGATATAATACAGTTCAATCATGTATACTAAACAATCTGTCAAAGAATTAGCACAATCGGTTGGAATATAGAGATTTTATTAACGTTTATAGCAAAATCGTGTTTTTACCGCAAGAAACGACGATTTTTACAATTGGACGATTTACACAAACAAACCCTTATTCCTCCGCATGCGAACGTTAAATTGTTGTTATATATAGGTGAATCCACATGAATTTAACATTTTTTTAAGAAATTAGACAAATCCCACGGAATTTGTAGATTATATTTATATTTATATAGTTAAAAAACTCGCAAAAACGAAATTTTTTGAAGGATTTTTTTTTTGTGGGGAAAATCGAAACCAGTGACATAATACAGTTCAATCATGAATACTAAACACTCTGTGAAAGAATTAGCACAATCGGTTGGAATATAGAGATTTTATTAACGTTTATAGCAAAATCGTGTTTTTACCGCAAGAAACGACGATTTTTACAATTTGACCATTTTCACAAACAAACCCATATTCCTCTGCATGCGAACGTGAAATTGTTGTTATATATAGGTGACTCCACATGAATTTCACATTTTTTAAAGAAATTAGACAAATCCCCCGGAATTTGTAGTTTTTATTGATATTTATATAGTTAAAATCTCGCAAAAACGAAATTTTTTGAAGGATTTTTTTTTTTGTGGGGAAAATCGAAACCAGTGATATAATACAGTTCAATCATGTATACTAAACACTCTGTCAAAGAATTAGCACAATCGGTTGGAATATAGAGATTTTATTAACGTTTATAGCAAAATCGTGTTTTTACCGCGAGAAACGACGATTTTTACAATTGGACGATTTACACAAACAAACCCATATTCCTCTGCATGCGAACGTGAAATTGTTGTTATATATAGGTGAATCCACATGAATTTAACATTTTTTTAAGAAATTAGACAAATCCCACGGAATTTGTAGATTTTATTGATATTTATATAGTTAAAATCTCGCAAAAACGAAATTTTTTGATGGATTTTTTTTGGTGGGGAAAATCGAAACCAGTGATATAATAAAGTTCAATTATGTATACTAAACACTCTGTGAAAGAATTAGCACAATCGGTTGGAATATAGAGATTTTATTAACGTTTATAACAAAATCGTGTTTTTACCGCAAGAAACGACGATTTTTACAATTGGACGATTTACACAAACAAACCCATATTCCTCTGCATGCGAACGTGAAATTGTTGTTATATACAGGTGACTCCACATGAATTTAACATTTTTTTAAGAAATTAGACAAATCCCACGGAATTTGTAGATTTTATTGATATTTATATAGTTAAAAATCTCGCAAAAACGAAATTTTTTGAAGGATTTTTTTTGTGGGGAAAATCGAAACCAGTGAAATAATACAGTTCAATCATGTATACTAAACACTCTGTCAAAGAATTAGCACAATCGGTTGGAATATAGAGATTTTATTAACGATTATAGCAAAATCGTGTTTTTACCGCAAGAAAAGACGATTTTTACAATTGGACGATTTACACAAACAAACCCACATTCCTCTGCATGCGAACGTGAAATTGTTGTTATATATAGGTGAATCCACATGAATTTAACATATTTTTAAGAAATTAGACAAATCCCACGGAATTTGTAGATTTTATTGATATTTATATAGTTAAAATCTCGCAAAAACTAAATTTTTTTGAGGATTTTTTTTTTGTGGGGAAAATCGAAACCAGTGATATAATACAGTTCAATCATGTATACTAAACAATCTGTCAAAGAATTAGCACAATCGGTTGGAATATAGAGGTTTTATTAACGTTTATAGCAAAATCGTGTTTTTACCGCAAGAAACGACGATTTTTACAATTGGACGATTTACACAAACAAACCCTTATTCCTCCGCATGCGAACGTTAAATTGTTGTTATATATAGGTGAATCCACATGAATTTAACATTTTTTTAAGAAATTAGACAAATCCCACGGAATTTGTAGATTATATTTATATTTATATAGTTAAAAAACTCGCAAAAACGAAATTTTTTGAAGGATTTTTATTTGTGGGGAAAATCGAAACCAGTGATATAATACAGTTCAATTATGTATACTAAACACTCTGTCAAAGAATTAGCACAATCGGTTGGAATATAGAGGTTTTATTAACGTTTATAGCAAAATCGTGTTTTTACCGCAAGAAACGGCGATTTTTACAATTGGACGATTTACACAACAAACCCATATTCCTCTCCATGCGAACGTGAAATTGTTCTGATATATAGGTGAATCCACATGAATTTAACATTTTTTTAAGAAATTTGACAAATCCCACGGAATTTGTAGATTTTCTTGATATTTATATAGTTAAAAAACTCGCAAAAACGAAATTATTTGAAGGATTTTTTTTGTGGGGAAAATCGAAACCAGTGACATAATACAGTTCAATCATGTATACTAAACACTCTGTCAAAGAATTAGCACAATCGGTTGGAATATAGAGATTTTATTAACGTTTATAACAAAATCGTGTTTTTACCGCAAGAATCGACTATTTTTACAATTGGACGATTTACACAAACAAACCCATATTCCTCTGCATGCGAACGTGAAATTGTTGTGATATACAGGTGACTCCACATGAATTTAACATATTTTTAAGAAATTAGACAAATCCCACAAAAATTGTAGATTTTATTGATATTTATATAGTTAAAATCTCGCAAAAAACGAAATTTTTTGAAGGATTTTTTTTGTGGGGAAAATCGAAACCAGTGATATAATACAGTTCAATCATGTATACTAAACACTCTGTCAAAGAATTAGCACAATCGGTTGGAATATAGAGATTTTATTAACGATTATAGCAAAATCGTGTTTTTACCGCAAGAAAAGACGATTTTTACAATTGGACGATTTACACAAACAAACCCATATTCCTCTGCATGCGAACGTGAAATTGTTGTTATATATAGGTGAATCCACATGAATTTAACATATTTTTAAGAAATTAGACAAATCCCAAGGAATTTGTAGATTTTATTGATATTTATATAGTTAAAAATCTCGCAAAAACGAAATTTTTTGAAGGATTTTTTTTTGTGGGGAAAATCGAAACCAGTGATATAATACAGTTCAATCATGTATACTAAACACTCTGTCAAAGAATTAGCACAATCGGTTGGAATATAGAGATTTTATTATCGATTATAGCAAAATCGTGTTTTTACCGCAAGAAAAGACGATTTTTACAATTGGACGATTTACACAAACAAACCCATATTCCTCTGCATCCGAACGTGAAATTGTTGTTATATATAGGTGAATCCACATGAATTTAACATATTTTTAAGAAATTAGACAAATCCCAAGGAATTTGTAGATTTTATTGATATTTATATAGTTAAAAATCTCGCAAAAACGAAATTTTTTGAAGGATTTTTTTTGTGGGGAAAATCGAAACCAGTGATATAATACAGTTCAATTATGTATACTAAACACTCTGTCAAAGAATTAGCACAATCGGTTGGAATATAGAGGTTTTATTAACGTTTATAGCAAAATCGTGTTTTTACCGCAAGAAACGGCGATTTTTACAATTGGACGATTTACACAAACAAACCCATATTCCTCTCCATGCGAACGTGAAATTGTTCTGATATATAGGTGAATCCACATGAATTTAACATTTTTTTAAGAAATTTGACAAATCCCACGGAACTTGTAAATTTTCTTGATATTTATATAGTTAAAAAACTCGCAAAAACGAAATTTTTTGAAGGATTTTTTTTGTGGGGAAAATCGAAACCAGTGATATAATACAGTTCAATCATGTATACTAAACACTCTGTCAAAGAATTAGCACAATCGGTTGGAATATAGAGATTTTATTAACGATTATAGCAAAATCGTGTTTTTACCGCAAGAAAAGACGATTTTTACAATTGGACGATTTACACAAACAAACCCATATTCCTCTGCATGCGAACGTGAAATTGTTGTTATATATAGGTGAATCCACATGAATTTAACATATTTTTAAGAAATTAGACAAATCCCACGGAATTTGTAGATTTTATTGATATGTATATAGTTAAAAATCTCGCTAAAACGAAATTTTTTGAAGGATTTTTTTTTGTGGGCAAAATCGAAACCAGTGATATAATACAGTTCAATCATGTATACTAAACACTCTGTCAAAGAATTAGCACAATCGGTTGGAATATAGAGATTTTATTATCGATTATAGCAAAATCGTGTTTTTACCGCAAGAAAAGACGATTTTTACAATTGGACGATTTACACAAACAAACCCATATTCCTCTCCGTGCGAACGTGAAATTGTTCTGATATATAGGTGAATCCACATGAATTTAACATTTTTTTAAGAAATTAGACAAATCCCAAGGAATTTGTAGATTTTATTGATATTTATATAGTTAAAAATCTCGCAAAAACGAAATTTTTTGAAGGATTTTTTTTGTGGGGAAAATCGAAACCAGTGAAATAATACAGTTCAATCATGTATACTAAACTCTCTGTCAAAGAATTAGCACAATCGGTTGGAATATAGAGATTTTATTAACGATTATAACAAAATCGTGTTTTTACCGCAAGAAAAGACGATTTTTACAATTGGACGATTTACACAAACAAACCCACATTCCTCTGCATGCGAACGTGAAATTGTTGTTATATATAGGTGAATCCACATGAATTTAACATATTTTTAAGAAATTAGACAAATCCCACGGAATTTGTAGATTTTATTGATATTTATATAGTTAAAATCTCGCAAAAACTAAATTTTTTTGAGGATTTTTTTTTTGTGGGGAAAATCGAAACCAGTGATATAATACAGTTCAATCATGTATACTAAACAATCTGTCAAAGAATTAGCACAATCGGTTGGAATATAGAGATTTTATTAACGTTTATAGCAAAAACGTGTTTTTACCGCAAGAAACGACGATTTTTAGAATTGGACGATTTACACAAACAAACCCTTATTCCTCCGCATGCGAACGTTAAATTGTTGTTATATATAGGTGAATCCACATGAATTTAACATTTTTTTAAGAAATTAGACAAATCCCACGGAATTTGTAGATTATATTTATATTTATATAGTTAAAAAACTCGCAAAAACGAAATTTTTTGAAGGATTTTTTTTTTGTGGGGAAAATCGAAACCAGTGACATAATACAGTTCAATCATGAATACTAAACACTCTGTGAAAGAATTAGCACAATCGGTTGGAATATAGAGATTTTATTAACGTTTATAGCAAAATCGTGTTTTTACCGCAAGAAACGACGATTTTTACAATTTGACCATTTTCACAAACAAACCCATATTCCTCTGCATGCGAACGTGAAATTGTTGTTATATATAGGTGACTCCACATGAATTTCACATTTTTTAAAGAAATTAGACAAATCCCCCGGAATTTGTAGTTTTTATTGATATTTATATAGTTAAAATCTCGCAAAAACGAAATTTTTTGAAGGATTTTTTTTTTGTGGGGAAAATCGAAACCAGTGATATAATACAGTTCAATCATGTATACTAAACACTCTGTCAAAGAATTAGCACAATCGGTTGGAATATAGAGATTTTATTAACGTTTATAGCAAAATCGTGTTTTTACCGCGAGAAACGACGATTTTTACAATTGGACGATTTACACAAACAAACCCATATTCCTCTGCATGCGAACGTGAAATTGTTGTTATATATAGGTGAATCCACATGAATTTAACATTTTTTTAAGAAATTAGACAAATCCCACGGAATTTGTAGATTTTATTGATATTTATATAGTTAAAAATCTCGCAAAAACGAAATTTTTTGAAGGATTTTTTTTGTGGGGAAAATCGAAACCAGTGATATAATACAGTTCAATTATGTATACTAAACACTCTGTCAAAGAATTAGCACAATCGGTTGGAATATAGAGGTTTTATTAACGTTTATAGCAAAATCGTGTTTTTACCGCAAGAAACGGCGATTTTTACAATTGGACGATTTACACAAACAAACCCCATATTCCTCTGCATGCGAACGTGAAATTGTTGTTATATATAAGTGAATCCACATGAATTTAACATATTTTTAAGAAATTAGACAAATCCCAAGGAATTTGTAGATTTTATTGATATTTACATAGTTAAAAATCTCGCAAAAACGAAATTTTTTTAAGGATTTTTTTTTGTGGGGAAAATCGAAACCAGTGATATAATACAGTTCAATCATGTATAATAACACTCTGTCAAAGAATTAGCACAATCGGTTGGAATATAGAGATTTTATTAACGATTATAGCAAAATCGTGTTTTTACCGCAAGAAAAGACGATTTTTACAATTGGACGATTTACACAAACAAACCCATATTCCTCTGCATGCGAACGTTTAATTGTTGTTATATATAGGTGAATCCACATGAATTTAACATATTTTTAAGAAATTAGACAAATCCCACGGAATTTGTAGATTTTATTGATATTTATATAGTTAAAAATCTCGCAAAAACGAAATTTTTTGAAGGATTTTTTTTTGTGGGGAAAATCGAAACCAGTGATATAATACAGTTCAATCATGTATACTAAACACTCTGTCAAAGAATTAGCACAATCGGTTGGAATATAGAGATTTTCGATTATAGCAAAATCGTGTTTTTACCGCAAGAAAGACGATTTTTACAATTGGACGATTTACACAAACAAACCCATATTCCTCTGCATCCGAACGTGAAATTGTTGTTAAATATAGGTGAATCCACATGAATTTAACATATTTTTAAGAAATTAGACAAATCCCACGGAATTTGTAGATTTTATTGATATGTATATAGTTAAAATCTCGCAAAAACGAAATTTTTTGAAGGATTTTTTTTTGTGGGCAAAATCGAAACCAGTGATATAATACAGTTCAATCATGTATACTAAACACTCTGTCAAAGAATTAGCACAATCGGTTGGAATATAGAGATTTTATTATCGATTATAGCAAAATCGTGTTTTTACCGCAAGAAAAGACGATTTTTACAATTGGACGATTTACACAAACAAACCCACATTCCTCTGCATGCGAACGTGAAATTGTTGTTATATATAGGTGAATCCACATGAATTTAAACATATTTTTAAGAAATTAGACAAATCCCACGGAATTTGTAGATTTTATTGATATTTATATAGTTAAAATCTCGCAAAAACTAAATTTTTTTGAGGATTTTTTTTTTGTGGGGAAAATCGAAACCAGTGATATAATACAGTTCAATCATGTATACTAAACAATCTGTCAAAGAATTAGCACAATTGGTTGGAATATAGAGAATTTTATTAACGTTTATAGCAAAAACTTGTTTTTACCGCAAGAAACGACGATTTTTAGAATTGGACGATTTACACAAACAAACCCTTATTCCTCCGCATGCGAACGTAAATTGTTGTTATATATAGGTGAATCCACATGAATTTAACATTTTTTTAAGAAATTAGACAAATCCCACGGAATTTGTAGATTATATTTAATATTTATATAGTTAAAAAACTCGCAAAAACGAAATTTTTTGAAGGATTTTTTTTGTGGGGAAAATCGAAACCAGTGACATAATACAGTTCAATCATGAATACTAAACACTCTGTGAAAGAATTAGCACAATCGGTTGGAATATAGAGATTTTATTAACGTTTATAGCAAAATCGTGTTTTACCGCAAGAAACGACGATTTTTACAATTTGACCATTTTCACAAACAAACCCATATTCCTCTGCATGCGAACGTGAAATTGTGTTATATATAGGTGACTCCACATGAATTTCACATTTTTTAAAGAAATTAGACAAATCCCCCGGAATTTGTAGTTTTTATTGATATTTATATAGTTAAAATCTCGCAAAAACGAAATTTTTTGAAGGATTTTTTTTTTGTGGGGAAATCGAAACCAGTGATATAATACAGTTCAATCATGTATACTAAACACTCTGTCAAAGAATTAGCACAATCGGTTGGAATATAGAGATTTTATTAACGTTTATAGCAAAATCGTGTTTTACCGCGAGAAACGACGATTTTTACAATTGGACGATTGACACAAACAAACCCATATTCCTCTGCATGCGAACGTGAAATTGTTGTTATATATAGGTGAATCCACATGAATTTAACATTTTTTTAAGAAATTAGACAAATCCCACGGAATTTGTAGATTTTATTGATATTTATATAGTTAAAAA
This sequence comes from Periplaneta americana, assembly GCF_040183065.1. NCBI lineage: Eukaryota > Metazoa > Arthropoda > Insecta > Blattodea > Blattidae > Periplaneta > Periplaneta americana. The sequence continues at coordinate 416 of NW_027185543.1, read as the reverse complement.
TCTCGCAAAAACGAAATTTTTTGAAGGATTTTTTTTGTGGGGAAAATCGAAACCAGTGATATAAATACAGTTCAATCATGTATACTAAACACTCTGTCAAAGAATTAGCACAATCGGTTGGAATATAGAGATTTTATTAACGATTATAGCAAATCGTGTTTTTACCGCAAGAAAAGACGATTTTTACATTGGACGATTTACACAAACAAACCCATATTCCTCTGCATGCGACGTGAAATTGTTGTTATATATAGGTGAATCCACATGAATTTAACATATTTTTAAGAAATTAGACAAATCCCAAGGAATTTGTAGATTTTATTGATATTTATATAGTTAAAAATCTCGCAAAAACGAAATTTTTTGAAGGATTTTTTTTTGTGGGGAAATCGAAACCAGTGATATAATACAGTTCA